>NW_026888243.1:0-94820 GCF_032173495.1 Musca vetustissima
AGACTACTGACGAATTTTTTTCTATAGAAAAAAATAGTCCTCAGACTACTGACGAATTTTTTTCTATAGAAAAAAAATAGTCCTCAGACTACTGACGAATTTTTTTCTATAGAAAAAAATAGTCCTCAAACTACTGACGAATTTTTTTCTATAGAAAAAAATAGTCATCCGACTACTGACGAATTTTTTTCTATAGAAAAAAATACTCCTCAGACTACTGACGAATTTTTTTTTCTATAGAAAAAAATACTCCTCAGGCTACTGACAATTTTTTTCTATAGAATTCTAAGGATTTCTATAAAAAGAGTTCCCAGAGTACAGAGGTTTTTTTTTCGATTGGAAAAAGTACAATTTTGGGATACTCTGACTCCGTGACACTTTTCCATAAAAAACGACAAGTTCTGTTAAAATAACTTTGGCGTAATTTTCAAAAATTTCAAATTCACCAACAATTTGTGAAAAATTCTTCTGCCATGCTTGAAGTCTTTCATAATAACAATAACAATTTATATATTCGATTCTTAAGATAAACACATAGAAAATTTATATACTTTCAGGGTTATGATTATTTTTCTTGCTATAACTCCGCACCAACGCGATTTTTTATAAATGTATCTAGCCTTAATTACTTTTGGGCATGACATACTGGGAAAATCTCAATGAAATCTATACTACCGTTTTTGGGAATACATATATTTTTATTTTATATTAATTTCAAAATGATAATAATTTGTAATTTAAAATAACATTAATATCAGTAGTTGATTTAGGAGCATTTGATTAAAAACGTATCGAATTGAATAGATATTTAACTTGCCGCTAGATGACGTTGTTCGATAACATGGTATCTATCACAGGGTTTTGTCTTCAATCCAGCACTCTTGGTTCGTGTCTATGCTGCAAACACAAACAACTTCATCTAGCGGTAATTTGAATAACTATGTAACTCGATACAATTGTAATCAAATGTCCTTAATACTCCTACTAATATATTTTCACTAATCCCCAAGTTCCTTTAAAATATTAGGTTGGGGAAAAATAAATCCATTAAGCCATATATGCACCGTTTTGTTGTATGATTTGTTGTTATTTTAATGGTAACTTTATAATGCCTATCTCATAGAAGTCCTGCTCCCTTTTTGCAAAAAACTCTAGTAGTCGATTTTCATAATCCTTTTATCAGTAAAGAAATTTTGTAATGCAAGAAAAATGTGATAATCGCTTGGTGCCAAGTCCCGACTGTATGACGAATGCATTAAAACTTCCCAACTAAAATTCCGAAGGCCGACGATACGATACCCTACACAACTACCACGGAACTCTAACTTCCTGCTGATATTTATTCCGAGCCTGAGCAATATTTCTGATATTTGCACCCTCTTGCCGATTAGAGGTCAACAGCACCTCTTCCTTACACTGACATATTTTCCGAATGTAACTAATATTCAGTACAGCTCTCTTATACTTGTCCACATTCCCTTCACCGTGGACTGTGTGTGATAATAGGTTACTAAATAATATATGAATACGTAACCAGCTGTAAATATTTAAGTGTATCTCCCACATCTGAGTACATACGACAGTATAATTGGTATCAATTTAAAGGTCAACAACACCTCTTGGATGTACTATCAACTTCACGGGCCTATGTCCTTCAAGAGTAAATATATATGCTATAGAATACAAATTTTGTCATTTTTCACACGATCTTTGTCAAAACAGGCATGCTTCTTCTTTGATCCGATCTCCTTCCCCATGTAAAATTTCTGTGGCCTGTGTCGTGTTCACAAATTTGAATGGACATACGGACGGACACACATGTCTAGATCGACTCAGCTGGCCGAGATATGTCGGTATATTTAAAGGTAGGACCAATATTTCGCGGCGTTACAAACTCTTGTGGCTGCACAAAGCTATAATACCCAGATAACATAGTTGTGTAGGATATAAAAATAAATGACTGTCTGAAGAACTTAATTTTTTTTTTAAATCCACGCCTTTGTGGAGAACTCAAAAAATATTTATTTAAAAAAAAACCCTCTAATCGGAGAATTTTATTATATTAAAAAACACCAAGCCTTTTGGGGATTTTAAAAATATTATTAAAAAAATAACATATTTATTATAAAAGCCTTTATAATAAATATGTTAAAAAAATCCACGGACTCCAAATAATATTTATATAGACCTCAAAAAATATTTGTAAGTAATTATCGCATATCTGTAGGTTTCCAAAAAATATTAAAAATTCTGCTATCTGCAGGATTCAAATCCGACCATGAATTTTAATTTCTACGCCAATATTATTTTCAGCAATTTTGTTCTCACTGCTTTCGTTTCCTTTCTTCGTGAAATATTAGATATATTTATTTCAACACAAAACACAAACCAATAAAAACGAAAATATATAAGGCAGTCAATTTAAGATAATTACTCTCAACGTAGTTTATTTGGCAGTTGTTTGGCGTTTCAACAACAAAAAAGTGCAACTAAAAAAATATAAATGCTTGTTCTATTTAAAGAAACTCACACACACTCTCAAGAAAATTAATATATAAAAAACAACAACAATAATTAAAACATGGTTTTAAATTTATAAAAAAAAAGAAACAATAATAATAAAAATGTTAATTCAATTTCTAAACAGGTTGCAGTAAAAATAACAACAACAACACCACAGATTTAGCTTAACTTTCTGTTAATCGCAAGAGGGGCCCAACGCTGTCGATTTTGCGATTGGTTTCATTTTTATTGTCTCTGCAGGCCAAACAAGTCAAGTGTCTTGGCTGGTTGTGAGCCAAGTTAGTGAAACAAAAACGCATTCGTACCGAGACAGACAGATAGTCCAAATCGCCAATTAATTTGTGTTTGAATTAAAATTTCTATACTTGTGTTATTTAACTGTATTTTCGTTCGCAAAAAATCTAAACTTGATTTAAAAAATAAAAAAAATAAATAAAATTGAAATAGAAATCTAATCACGGTATTATTTTTGAGAAGTCTATTTGTGTGTGTGAAGAGAGAACTTTGAGAATCGTTAAAATCACCAGCAAATGATAAAGGTCAAATAACGTTTTTTTATTCGAGTTAATGAATTTCGTTTCTGGTTCGTTGGTGACTGGATTAATCATCGCAACACCAACAAAAACATTATAATCGTCATCATTCTGATGGAGAAACTTAACTGCAAAAATGTTTTTGTATTGAAAGTGAACTAAATTGTTAAGAAATCTAAAAACTACGCAACAAAATATTCAACAGCCGTCGATACGCATTTGAAATTCTTGGCAACAAAATCGGAACAAAACAACGTTTTGTTTTCTATATCTCAAAACAACAACAATAACAAAAAATTAAATGACTACAAAAATGTAATAATAAAATGCCACAAAATACAAGGAAGCTGTAAATCTGTTTTCGAAACACAAAACTTGTCAAATAAATAAATAGCAAAAAATGCTGCAACAAAAAAATCAATAATAAAAAAAAACTTAACAAACAAAACACTAATGGAAAAAACCATAAACATGTCAACAAATTAATTAATGGAACACGAGTTAAACATTAAAATTGAATTTTTATATATCTACATATTATATTTGTAATAATAAAGAAATATTAAATAAAGAATTGAAAAATAATCACGCCTCCAATGACGTTATGGCAATTTATCATTTGAATACAAATAAAAAAATAATTTTTAGTATATTAAAAAATAATGAAAAATAAAAATATATATATAAAAAGATATAAAAAATCAGAAAATTTAATACAAATTGCCGACAACAAATTTGAATAAAAAAATCGAAAGAAAATCGTCTAAAAAATTACAATTTTTTAACAAAAGACAAATTTTTCAAATAAAAAATAATCCACTGCAAATTACAAATTGTTAACAAAAGGAAAAAAACAATTTCAATTAAAAAAAAAACATTTTTTTTTGCTCCTTGCAATATCAAGTGAAAGTTAATTGATTCCAAGACAATATACAATCGATAACTACATCATCCCTCCCCTATACACTCTGAGCAGAAAAAAGTATCCATCCTCTTCGAAAACTTGAGGTGTGCAACAAGTTTTTCTTTTGCTTTGCTTTACTGAAAATAAGAAAAAAAAACTCAACAACAAAGGAGTCTGTCTCATTGCCAACGTGTTGCAGTTCATCACTTGATTTTTCCTCTGTCCAGCTCACTTTGGTGACATTTTATTATTTTTTTCGTCTACTTCTTTCCGTCGACGTCAATAACCACAACTGGAAATATGATGCTATTATCGGCTTTGAAATTGGGTAGGTTGCTATTAAACAGAAAATAAAAACAAAATTGAAAAAAAATCATAGATAAAAATAACCATAAAACCAGTATTATCTACGTCAAACTATTTTGGCTTCAAATATTAACAACCATTTTTTCTAGCTCCAATATTAATCGTTTTTGATGATAGGCTATTAATCAAACTGGAAATAAGGCGATAGGACCTTGGGAGGACTACATGGTCTTCGATATATAAAAAAGATCGACGAAATTACCACCAATTTCTCTGCTATAGAGAATATCAATTGATCTCGAATGGAGGACAACAAAGAATTTTCTATGAGCATTCCAATTGCTCTTTTATAAAAAAATTTATTGGTCCTTCTTGGAAACAATAAATTGATCTTTTATGAAGAAGCTCCATAAATCCCCTATAAGAAGGTCATTTGATTTTTTATGAAAAATACTACTTGTTTTTCTATGGATAATATCACACTCTTCAACGAGAAGAATTTTAAATGGTCTATGAAGATCAATTGTTTTCGTGGAGATGACCAAATGCTCCTCTATGGAAAAGGCTATTGGCTCTTCTTTTTAGAATACAACATATTTGACTCTGGCATAAAGAAGATAAATTGATCTTCTATGGAGAAGACAAATTGCTCTTTTATGGAGAGGGCAAATTTATCTTCTATGAAGAAAAAAAATTGCTCCTCTATCAAAAATACCAAGTTTTTTTTCTGAGAGAAAAAACTCGTTCTTCTATGGAGAAGAAAAAAATACTCTAAAATTAAAAATGCAAATTGCTCTTCTAAGGAGAAGACTAATTGTTCTTTCTTGGAGAAGACCCATTGCTTTTCCATTAAGAAGACAATTTGCACTTCTATGGAGATCAATTGCTCTTCTATGGAGACGACCAATTGCTTTTCTATGGCTCTTCTGTTTCGAATACCATTGGCTCTACTATGGATAAGGACAACTGCTCTTCTACGGAAAATACCTTAGGTTCTTCTATGAGAAGGACAGTTTTCTTCTCAAAAATACCATTGATTCTTCTATGAATAGAGTAACAAGTGTTCTTCTGTGAAAAAACGAATTGTTCTTTTATGGAGAAGAAAACAAAATACTCTTCTAATAAAAATACAAATTGCTCTTCTATGGGAAGACCCTCGGATTTTTATACGAAGTTCAATCATTAGCATACCGATCGTCATATCTCGACTTGCACATCGTCTAGACATGTGTCTCCATCCGCCCGGTCGTCCGTCCATTATAATTTGTAAACTCATACAGGCCACAGTTATGGTCACAAGCTTGGTCCGTTTCGGGACTAAGAAGACCTCTGGTAATGATCACGTAATATTTAGGAGATGACATGGACGATTCTTAGCGGGTCAAGTGGACCCAGACTTTAATGTGAATAATTTTTTTGCCATTATTCACATAAAAGTATTGTATTCTTTTGAACATATAACCGAGAATTTTATATATCCAAAAGAAGTGGTTGGCCTTTGATTTGATATCAATTATATTGTTGTATGTACTCCAATGTCGGAGTTTTACTTCTGTTTTTTTACTTCCTACAGTTGTCTATGTATTCTGATATTTTAGGCGAAAATGTAGCACTGATGACTGACAACTGTTACTAGAGGTTCCGGTTATATGGTCAAAGACGATATCTATAATTTGAGATAGAAATACTTCTCGATTAGGTATTCTTATAGATAATTTGTTTGATTGTTCTTTAATTTTTTATACCCTAAGTGTCTTTAGATGAAATCCGTATCAAGCTATTCGATTCGATCGATTAAAGCTTACTAACTGCGTCGCATATAACACTCGGAGAAGATTGTCCGTTCGATTCAAACATCCCCAAGGGTAATATGTATTCCAAACTTATATCACATTCGAAAACAGGAATACCAGCCCATTTATTTTGTTATTTCCCCGACAAAGTCGTACTTTTTTACATTATAATGATAATCTAAATTGTCGCTTACTTTGAACATCACAATGTATATTTTTCTTTCTTATATACACTATATGTAGATGAGAAGACTCAAAAAATTCCAATAAGGGTGGTCCCTTTGTGGAATTTCCCCCCCAAAGTGTCAAAAAATGTATAATTTGTAAATCTCATGAAGCTAGCGGTTTATCCAAACTATGTAAATCGCAATATTTTGTTATAGTCTAAATTAAGTATGAAGATCGGACCACCCCTTATGTTACCTTCCTTACAGATGATCAACATATAAGTATATCATATAAAGCGAAATATGAATTATTTATACTAAAAATACACTTGGAAGAAATATCGGCTACATAGGAACATCTCATGAGGTGCCGAACTTGGTCCCCTGCATTTAAGCTAAAATTGTTCAACCCGGACTCATAGATTTGACTTAAATAACTGTTCAAAATAGCAGACCAAAGTCAGGATAAATGTTGACTAAATGTGTCATAAGCTCAAGGTATAAAATCTGTCGGCACTGATATTGATATTTTCTAAAATTCTCAATTCTTGGAAAAAGCGTTACACCCCATCAAAATGTCTTTTATGGGGCGGGACTTTAATACGTTGCTATGTCAAACCATGGGCCCATATTGAAAATTTCCTGCAAAATCGTTATCCATGCTTCAAGCTCGAAATGTCAAATAAAATACATTTTTGTTGGCAAAAAAAGCTTTACCAATACCTACATTGGGCGGCATCCTATTCCATATCCTAGAAGCACAAACTATTTTTGTGGCTATAGGTATTTTTCTATAAATATAGCGATCTCTTATCTCTTAAATATAGCGATCTTCATCAAGAATAGAAATACTTTATGGGACCTCCGAAACATATTTCGAGATGTTAAAAACAAAGGCACAGATTTAACATTGCCCTCGCCTTCTGGTGGAGGTTATAAAAACATGCCGTGTTCGAATTGTCTTCAATTGCTACCAAACAAAATGCAAACTATTTTTTTACTTTATGGGAAAACTTTTATTTTTCATTCAAGCTCTAACATGCAATTAAAAAACGTGATCAATTTTCTACATACAACAATCTGGGAAAAAACGGCAGAAAAAATGAGGTAGAGAAAACGGGAGCCAATGACGGAGTTAATGCAGAATGGCCAAAAGCATGATTTTAATAAAAAAAAAATATTCATATTAACACAATTTGCATTTAATTTATTATTATGGAAAAAAATAAACAATTTAAAAATGCCCAAAATAAATGAGGGCTATTTGCTAAATAAAATTAAAATTGTAATTTTGTGTTTCAACAAATATTTTTTTTTACAAATGAGTAAATAAAAAATAATATTTTTAAGAAAAAAGTCGGGGCTTGTATAAGAATTTAAATTAAAATTAAATTTCCTTAAGTTTTAGTTCCAGGTCCACCTTATATAATTCTATTTCCGAATTTTTTACCTTGCATAGTCTCAATTTATTCCAGATCGATTTTTCCAGATCTATCTTAACTTACCCCCATATAAACTTTTATTTTATATTTAGTTTTATTTTTTTCTTTCTTTCAATTTTTCTTTCCATCACCCAGTCTCAATTCCCATATATATATCGTATACAACTTGTGCTGTGCATTTGTTGCACACGTTTTGCAGTAAAATGTTACTTTCTAAAAACAACTCTCTTTTTCATTTCTACCATTTATGGTGCAAGGCATGTGGTGGCATGTTTAGCTGTCTATCTATCCTATTGGTCGCCACTCGCCACATGATTGCTGAAATATTTTATTGGAGTAGTTGTTCGTTTTTTTATAGTTACGATAAGTGGCAACAATAATTCAAGTTAGTAAAGGTGGTCATGTGGCTGCAAAAAGTGGATAAAATTGCCACAGCAAATTGTTGCACAAAATGGATTTTTTCTTCAATCTATTTCAGGAATTTTCGAAGCCTTAGAGATTGCCAAACGAGCTGGATATAGGAGACAATAACTTCCTTTTTTGGTCAACAAAATTACATGGATTGTTTTTTAGCAGCTATATAATGGCGATTCAATTCAATAACTTCATTATGAGATAAATGATAAATTAAATAATTTAAAATTTATTTATTAAATTGATAAATACAAAAATAAATTAAATTGAAAAACACAAAAAATTAATTTAATTGAATTAAATTATTATTAATTTATTAAAATATATACATTTATATATTTTAATTAATATGTTTCTTAGTAGGATCGTTCTGCAGAGGACCTACTAAAGATTTCCTATACAAAAAAAAAAAAAATATATATATATATATATATATTTCTAAAAGTCATACAAAACAACTTCTGTCCTCCAATAAAAAATCTTCTTTCTACAGATAAGATTTTCATTTCTACCTCTGTCAAACATTTAGACAACGTAAAAGTTTCGGAATAAAAACAGACCTACATAAAAGTTAGCAAACCTATTGAGAAAAAAATGTTTCCCAATATATTTCACTTGAAGTGTGCTTATGCCTACATTTATTTCTCATTGGATTCTTTTTAATATTTTTATATAAACATTTGTTATAAGAGGGCTACTATATATATTTCTGGCCTCAAAATGAAAATACGAATATTTATCAACAAAAATGTTGTTTTATTTTCAAAGTATTCTCCAGCTTATTTTATAGAATTTGTCGAAGCATTCATGCCTATCCGATATAGGCACCTTCTAAATATAAACTATATTTTAAAGGTGTCCCAACTGATCGATTGGGTCCTCTCTCTATCCTCATATCTTACAGTTTGCTACTATATGTCACTATTTGTCTTTTTTTTCTTAATTTTAATATTTTTTACAATGTGCTAAATATTTATGTGCCATTAAAAATGTGTATGTATATGTTTGCTTGTATGTTATTAAAAATAATTATTAACCAACATGAAGAAGTCAAGGTTGCCGTAAATAAAAAAACTACACGAGACCAGTAACACAGTAATTACATGCATACTACTTATATATTCAAATTTATGTTTGTATGATAATGTTTGGGTGGTGTTTTGTTTGTAGTGTATGTACATATGGTGTTGTTTGATATGAAGATATATATATATATTTTTTTTTTTTTTTGCAAATGTATAGTACGAATAGTACTACTACCATATGTACAAATTAGTTTTGAGGCCAAAAGACACATGTGAGTAGAATATAATATTTTTTTATTTGAAATTAATTGCATATAATTTTTTTTTGATATGCAATAATTCCCAATTATTTTTCGAAGTCAGTACAATTATATTTTTTAATTTATGAAATTATATGTATATAAAACATTAAATAAATAAGACTTCCTTATCAGGAAGTTAATGATGACAACAACAACAACAAAAACCATAACTATAGTTGTTAAATTATGTGTTTTTGTTGTTGCTTGTCATTGCGTTCTGATTGAATGATGTACAGTCAACAATCTTGTATAGAGACTGTAAAGTTTGTGTCTTAAGTCTTTTGTTTCATATATTATTGCATTTTACATTCAGTTGTGTCAATGATCTTTTTTTGCACTTGAAACATGTACAATAGTTTTTACAAAATCATTTCATTTTATATTAAATTCAATATTTAAAAAAATATATAATTCTTCCACTGACAGAAAAGCGAAAAGGTCAATTGATTTTTTATTCATCGCGATTGGTTTAAGGCATATTATAACGGCTCATCTACTTTTCCATTCGATTTCGAATTATTTCAAATTCTTTTCGATTGATTCAAATTCTGTTCAGCGAACATTCTTCTGAGATCAGGGAATATGAGCAATATGAAGCTAAATTCTTGTGGTTTTATCATCCTTGCACTGATTTGTCTCAGAAGGATAGGATTATGTCTGATAAGACTTAGAGGTAAAACGATTCCATGAATCATACAATATTTTACACCCCCATTCTCAAGACTATGCACTGTAATCGATTTCTTTGAACCGAATCTGTTTCAAATTTTTGATTTTTTCAAAATTTTGATGTTTTCATAAAATATTGATATATACGATATATTTTTTATTTATTTGTTTTTGATTTGAAACGTAACGGAATGCGTTTGACGCATACAAAATACTTAGTACGGTTTAACACATGGTAGTAGTGTTGTGTTGTTAAAAGTGACTTGAAAAATCAACATGCAAAAAAAAAATGGAATCACCTCGAATATTTTCGCTGGATCATTTTTCACAGCTCCCGACGTGTATTATATCATAAAATAGTCAGTCGATAAACTTACATCTATGAATGACGATCAAGAGCCACCCACCCTGGCACTGTGAAAATTTAGTTTGATGAATTTAATCCTGGCGGACGTCCTAAAAACGGTTGTTGTTCCAGCGAACATTGATACCGTACGTGAACTGATAATGCGATATAGCCATGTACTATACCGCAGTATAATTTGCATCTTTGGACATTTATTCCTCCACCATGCCTTCGATATTGCATGGATATCTGATCTTTAAAGAAGATTGTTCTTCTTGGACAATTGCAGTTCTTGAAAAGAGGTTCATATGGTTGTCATAGGCAAAATTCAACGTACATTGAATGAAGTACTTCGAACCAAATGGCGTCCAACGTGGGGCCCGAAAATTTTTTTTATTAATTCCATCTAAGATATCGTCGAACCTGTACCATACCTAACATATTAGTTATTTCATATCTATGTCGGGTTTTTTTTTCTAAGGTATTGCAAATGCATTCATGGTTCTGCTATCCTGAAATTGCCTCTAACTTAAAATTTCCCTTTTGTTTGTGTTTTCCTTTTACCTCAATTTTTTGTAGGAATTTTGCTTCTGGTTTCTACACCTCTCGCAGTATGGATCAAAACAATTATAAATCCTATAATACTTTTGGATAGGTGGGAATTATTTTTACACCAGACGATGAACTCCTTTCCTAATTATTTCAAATATTTTTCATTTTAATTTCAACAAAATGTTGTTTCCTATTTTTTTATTATATACGAATTTGGTACTTCGATTTCAAGACGCATTAAACTAAACCAAACAAAAAAATATCAGCAACATACTTTAAGGATATATGACTGCATCTTCGGCAAGTATCGGCTTTAGTGCGGTCATTGGTCAATTTTGAGTGATACACCACAAGTTGTTTCACATTAAACAAATCTGCGCGTTTTTGAACGACGAATTCGTTGAATTGATCCGATTTGCTCCCTCGTTGCGGAAAATTTTAAGTTGAATTAAACCAATTATTGTCATCAAATATACATACAATTCTGAGTTGACTTCTTAATTTACATATACTGCACCTTTTTCTCAAATATTAAAATTAACTACTCCATAAAATAATATTTTTTTCAACTTCAAACAAATTTGACTACAATATCCATATAAATTCATAGAAAGATAGGGGGTGTCTCCCCAATATACCTTGTGCGTTTCTGCCCATATTATTTATGGTTTATTATGACTGGGAAGGTTAATATACAATGACTTTTTCAGGCTTCCGTCTAAGCCTCCAAAAAAAAAAAAAAAAACTACTAAATGTCTGCAATTTATTTATATTCATATTTTTGGGGGAGGTTCATAAATGTCATCATGATAATGTCACTTACACCTAAGGCGAGTAATATTACTATTTTTTTTTTTTTTTTTTTTGAAAAAATATATAAACAAAATCCGAGATTTAATGTAAAATAACAACCAAAAATAAATGAAAAAGTAGAAAAAAAAAAACCAAAACAATACTCAGGTGTTTATTTAACATGTTGTCGAACATGCATATATAGTCATGCCAAGAGAAGTAATAAATGTTGTATTGTATTATTGGTCTATACTGTTGTATCATCAAGTGTTTGGCTGCGGGTTATATGAGTTTTTATGTCTGTCTTCTGTTAAAATGCCGACAACATGCGATGAACTTTAAGTTGATGGTAGTTATCCAACAAGTCAACTACGAGAATATGTTAATGTAAAAAAAACACACACACACACAAATTAAACAATGGCTGTTAAAATGGCACAGAAATAAAAATGAGGAGACGACGTATACAAAACAGATGGTAGAGTGGTAGGTGGCCAATGTTAAATATCAAAATCCAAACATTTGCTTTGAAATAATGTTTCAATTTATATTTATTTGTTTATTTTATTGAAGGCATGATTCATGTCTTTGTTATTTTTTTATTTATTTGCAAATGCCCTTCTATCAATCAATATGCTCATTCATCAGCCATATCCGCCAATTAACATTGGCACAAAGTGTTTCATGTATTTATTTTATGTAAAAATGCGCTATACAAATTTGCAAAACAAATTAATACAAGAAAAAAATAAAACACGACCACTTTATTAGATTTAATTAATTGTAGAAGTGGGAAAAAAACTATATTTCAAATAAATGATTTTTTCAATTAATGAAATAAATTAAATAAATTTAAATTTCTTAAATAATGGATAATCTTTAAAAAAAAAAAAAAAAAACAGAAATACCCCTCATTTTTGACCAAAGACTTAAGGCACAAACTTTAGCATTTAAGGTATTTACAAAAACTACAAAATTGTTCTATTTTTGAGTGGCTGAGAAAATTAGTTTTCTTTTAAATACCAATATGTTCACATTTTTGACAAAAGACTTAAGACACAAACTCTTGAATTTATTGTATGTGTCTTAAGTCTTTTTAATTTAAAAATTATTATTTTTAATTATTTAGTATGGAGAAAAAATTCATTAAAAATTGCAAGCAATTCGATATTGTTGTCAAAAGATTTAAGCACAAACAGGAGCATTTCATGTATGCGCCTTAAGTCTTTTGTTTAAAACAGTAAATATTCATTATCCAGTATTGAAAATGAAAAAAAAAAATATGGATTAAACTAGTTTTAAACAAAAACAAACAACCTACGGCACATATTTCATTTAAAAGTCTCCAAATAAAATAGGCAATAGCTCCGGCCGGACATTTTATTAAAACCCATTAAAAATTTTATTTCACATCTGATTTATTTATTTAGGCAATACCGAATTAGAATATTGTAACATATGTATATGAGTTAAATTGATGAAGTTTGGATTGTGTCTTAAGTCATTTTTGTATAACAAAAGAATAATTCATTATCACTTTATTTGTGGGCCAAGGAAAGAGATTTTGAAACAAAGGGGATCAGATAATTGAAATTACCTGTTATACAAAAAGATAAAAAAAATGCAAATTATTTAATTTTGGACATTTTAGTAACACGTGCGAGAAAAAAATCACAGTAGCTTAAAAAAAGTTTTTTTAGAAGAAAATTTTGAATGAATTTTATAAAAAAATCCTTCCAGTGGGAAAAATCCTCCTATTTATATACAAAAAGTCATCATCATCTCCATAAAAGGAAATCCAAATATTGGTCATCTTAAGAAACACCTCTCATGTGAATAAACTCGGCGTCTCGAAGCGGATGCTATTGAACAATAATTCACCTTAGCCATCAATCAATAATGAAGAAGAATTACCTACAATTGTACATACACATAAATGGATGTGTAAATATGTGTCATATCTAACAAACAACAATAAAAATTGAAATTACAATGGCAACGAAACACATCAAAACAAATCAATTTTTTTTCAAAAAACCATAACCCAAAGCCAACTGAAAAAATCCAAGGCGTGAAGAAAAAACGCCTCTAAAAAATAAAATCACATAAAAAGACGGCCGAGGTTAAATGGAAACTTTGTTTGATGTTGCTTTACAGTTTTTATTTAGTTATACGATGAGCAGATACCAGAAAAGTCTACCACAATAAAGTAAACCAATGAAACCAAATGAAAAAAGAAACAAGACTGAAAAACGAAGACGAAAAATCTGTTCAAACTTTACAGAAACAACAACAGAAAACATGTATGCTATGTCGTAATTTACGCATTCTGCATATTAATTCCAAAGTGCATTCAACTTTTTGGCGATGTATGTGCATACACATGGCTACATATAACCATGGCTACCTCAAAAATATTGTAAACAATTTGGGGTTTGGATTTCTTACCTACTTGGCTTGGAAAAAATGTAGGAATATTTTTTACCATAAAAAATCTTGTTTAGTATGGAAAATAATTAAAAAATACTGATTTAGAAATACCCGGACCTAAAATAATTTAAGGTAATTTTTCCCATAAAAATATTTCAAAAATTTCCATTGAAAAAATTATTTTTTCGTAATGAAGGAAATTGTGTAGGGTAAGGGATTTTTTTTTTTACCAAATATTCATTGTGGAATATTTTTTGCTCTTGGAAAGTTTTTTATTTAATATTTAAAGTTTATGGGTTGATGTGTGGATTTTCGAAATTAATTGAAAAAATAAGTGACATTTTCATTTAATTTCAGTACCATTTATGTGTCCAAAGAAATACTTCTTAAACTATTCTGCAAGAAATAAAATAATTGTGCGTGTTTGTGTTTTAAGTCTTTAGATTGTTTTATTTAGAAGACTTTTTTTGGGCCTTAGAAAAATATTCCTTTAAAAATCCACGCCTTTTGTAGGCCTTAGAAAAATATTCCTTTAAAAATCCACGCCTTTTGTAGGCCTTAGAAAAATATTCCTTTAAAAATCCACGCCTTTTGTAGGCCTTAGAAAAATATTCCTTTAAAAATCCACGCCTTTTGTAGGCCTTAGAAAAATATTCCTTTAAAAATCCACGCCTTTTGTAGGCCTTAGAAAAATATTCCTTTAAAAATCCACGCCTTTTGTAGGCCTTAGAAAAATATTCCTTTAAAAATCCACGCCTTTTGTAGGCCTTAGAAAAATATTCCTTTAAAAATCCACGCCTTTTGTAGGCCTTAGAAAAATATTCCTTTAAAAATCCACGCCTTTTGTAGGCCTTAGAAAAATATTCCTTTAAAAATCCACGCCTTTTGTAGGCCTTAGAAAAATATTCCTTTAAAAATCCACGCCTTTTGTAGGCCTTAGAAAAATATTCCTTTAAAAATCCACGCCTTTTGTAGGCCTTAGAAAAATATTCCTTTAAAAATCCACGCCTTTTGTAGGCCTTAGAAAAATATTCCTTTAAAAATCCACGCCTCATTTGGGCCTTAGAAAAATATTCCTTTAAAAATCCACGCCTCATTTGGGCCTTAGAAAAATATTCCTTTAAAAATCCACGCCTCATTTGGGCCTTAGAAAAATATTCCTTTAATAAATCCACGCCTTGTTGGGCCTTGGGAATTTTTTCTTTAATAAATCCACGCCTTGTTGGGCCTTTAAAAAAATCTTTCTTTAATAAATCAACGCCTTGTTGGGCCTTTGAAAAAATATCCACGCCTTGTTGGGCCTTGGGAATTTTTTCTTTAATAAATCCACGCCTTGTTGGGCCTTGGGAATTTTTTCTTTAATAAATCCACGCCTTGTTGGGCCTTAGAAAAATATTCTTTAAAAAATCTACGCCTTGTTGGGCCTTAGAAAAATATTCTTTAAAAAATCTACGCCTTGTTGGGCCTTAGAAAAATATTCTTTAAAAAATCTACGCCTTGTTGGGCCTTAGAAAAATATAATTTAATAAATCCACGCCTTGTTGGGCCTTTGAAAAAATATTCCTTAAAAAATCCACGCCTTGTTGGGCATTTGAAAAAATATTCTTTAATAAATCCACGCCTTGTTGGGCCTTTGAAAAAAATATTCTTTAATAAATCCACGCCTTGTTGGGCCTTAGGGAAAAAAATTATTTAAAAAATCCACGCCTTGTTGGGCCTTAGGGAAAAAATTATTTAAAAAATCTACGCCTTGTTGGGCCTTAGAAAAATTTCATTGAAATGAAATTATATATTATTTAATTTCAAAAATGTTCTCATCATGTCAATACCCAATCATTAGAGTTTTTTCTTCTTCGGAAATTAGACAACAAACAAATCGGAACTATGAAGAGAAAAAAATTGGCATGCATGGTGTGATAATTATAAGTCGTTATAAATCATCTTTCTTGTTTCTTTTTTTAATTTTGCTCAACCTTGAAATTATGGCTAAGAAGAAACACATGTTGTTTTGATATGCTTAATAATGATTCATTGCAACATTTTGAACTTTTTTGATTTATTATTGATTTTAATAAATCATTACCATATAATTATTAATGTTTTATAAAAACAAACAAATTCTTTTAAATATGTACACCTTTTTAAGATCATAGAAAAATATATAATCTTAAAAATCTATAACTTTTTAGGATCCTAAAAAATATTCTTTTAAAAATTTTTAAAACATTTTAAGAAAAAATATTTTCAAAATGTACGCCACCTTTCTAAGCCCTATTGAAAAATCATCTATTATTTAAAAAAACCTTTTTTAATTTTTCTTATTAAAAAAGCAAATTTACCTTGAACAATATTCAATTAAATATTTCTATAACAAAACACACTTTAAATTCCTTTTTATTAATTTGATATATTTTATTTTCTACTCTTTCCAGGTACTGGTAGCTCACCAGCCCAAATATCACAGCGCAGCATTAGTCCAAATAATTCAACGTCAACGAGTCAATTTAGTTTGCATCACAATAGTTCTGGCAGTATAGGTAGTTCAACGCCCACATCGCTGCATCCACAGGTAAGGGCGTTTATCTATACAAAAATTAAATTTTTAAATTATTAAAAACCACAGATACTAATCAAAATTTTATTTTCATAATTTATTTTTTAGTCATCGGTATCCACATTTAAACAGTCGCCAAATTTATTAAACGGTAACGGTTCTCTATTGGATAACACAATGCCAGGTGGTATACCAACTCCAGGAACACCAAACTCTAAAGCTAAGGTAAGTATATCTTCACGACCCTCAAAAAATAGTACAAAAAAAACACAGCTCTACAAACCCCTCCAAAAAATCAAAAATATTTTTTTTAATCTTCCGAATTTACACCTTCTACACCTTTAGACCTTCAAAAGAAATATTCCTTTTAACATCCAAATTTTCAAGACCCTTAAACATACTTTTTTTAATTCCCCACATTTCCCTCACACTTTTTAAATACCCACTTTTTCAATGCAAACAATTTTTTAATACCCACCTTTTCAAGGCTATCAAGAATATTTTTTGTTAAGTCTTCGCTTTTTCAAAGCCCTAAAAATATTTTTCAAATATCCAACTTTTCAAAACTTTATAAAAATATTTTTTTAAATCAATTTTTTTCCAAGACCATCAAAAATATACTTTTTTAAACCCTTTCTAAAGTTCCAAATTTTTAGAACCTCAAAAATATTTTTTCAAACCACACCTCCTTTCAAAAATATTTTTTTAAAACTCTCGAATTTACAAGACTCTCAAATGAAATATTATTTTCAATATCCAAATTTTATCCATTTCAAGGCCTTTCAAAAATATATATTTTTAAATTGCCACTTTTTCAACTCACTTAAAAAAATTTTAAATACCCACCTTTTCAAAGTTTCCAAAAATATCTTTTGTTAAATCTTCACATTTTCAAGATACCCAGATACCCTAAACTCGAAAGAGTTTAGGGTATCTGGCAAAATTCAAATAACAAAAAGATACCCAAAAATATTTTTTTAAACATTCACTTTTCCAAACGCTTTAAAATATTTTTTTCATCACATTGTTTGCAAGACCATAAAAAAATATATTTTTTTAAGGTCCGCCTTTGAAGAACCTCAAAAATATTTTTTTAATCCACACCTCCTTTATTAGGCCTTCAAACCTCCTGTATTAGACCTTCAAAAAAATATTTTTAATTCCTTATATTTGCAAAACCCTAAATATTGTTTTTAATTCCCTACTTTCAGGGCCCTCAAAAATATTTTATTTAAATCCCTACATATATTTTTTAAAAACTCCACATTTACTAGAGACCCTCTAAAAAATTTTTAGTTCGCAAATTTTCAAAACTCTCATTTTTTAATTCCCATCCTTTAAATACCCCCAAAAATATTTTTTAAAGCCCTTCTATTTTTTAATCTCATCTTTTTTGTAAGACCTTCAAATATTTAATCCATAAAAATTGCATGACCCTAAAAACTTTTTTTTAATTTCCACCGTTTCAAAACCTTCTAAAACTTTATATTTTTAAATTCCCCCCTTTTCTATACCCTCAGAAAATATATTTTCCAAAACCTCACCTTTTAAAAAAACCTCAAAAGATAATTTGTAATTACCCACCTTTTCAAAACTATCAAAAATCTTCTTCTTGGCTTAAAAAAGATTTCAAGGCGCGCCGGTCTTTTGCGCAGTTTTTCCAATTTGAAAGACCATATTCGGCAATGTTATCTTCCACTTGATCTTTCCATCTTATTCGTGGCCTTCCCTTCTGCGTGAATCATCAGCTTCGTTCGCTTTTATATGCCAACGTAGTCGCTGCAGCTCAATACGTCTAACACTTGTTTACTACTTCCAAAATATGTTTCTTTTAAATACCCGCCTTGTTTAGGACCTTCAATAATATTCTTTCAAAAAATCACGCCTTGTTTAGGACTTCTAAAATAATATTCTTTTAGAAATTTACGATCTTTATAGGTTTCTAAAAATAGGCCGCTATAAATATTATAGTCATCTAAAAATATATTTTTTGTTGTTAAAAACCTACTTCCCTACTTGTTTTTAAAACCTATTTTTTTAAACCTATTTCCCTTATAGGCCCCTAAAAATATGCTGTTAAGAACCTACTTCTCTTATACGCCCCTTAAAATATGCCTTTAAAAACCTACTTCCCTTATAGACCACTTAAAATATGATCTTAAAAACCTACTTCTCTTGTAGTCCCTTAAAAATATGCTGATAAAAGCCTACTTCCCTTACAGGCTCCTTAAAATATGCTGTTAAAAACCTACTTCTCTTATAGGCCGTTTAAAATATGCTGATAAAAACCTACTTCCCTTACAGGCCCCTTAAAATATGCTGTTAAAAACCTACTTCCCACGCCTCTATTAGACCTCCAAAAATATTCTTTTAGAAATCCACGCATCTTTAGGCCCTACAAAAATATTCTTATTAAAACTTTACTTTTAAAAATCCAAGCCTCCTCTATTAGACCTCCTCTTTTAAAAATACTGGCCTTTTTAGGCCCTTAGAAAAGTATTCTTTAAATTATTTTTATAAATAATGTTTCTTAACTTTTATTTAACTAATATTTTGTTTCTTTTTTCTTCTTCTCTTCCCCGCAGGACAATTCACATTTTGTTAAAATTGTCGTAGCTTTATATCCCTTCAAGGCCATCGAAGGTGGTGATCTTTCATTGGAAAAGGTAAATATACTGAAATATTTTTTTTTTTTTTTGTTCATTGGATCTTAAAATCTAATATAAATCTGCCTTCTGTTTTCTAGAATGCCGAATATGAAGTTATCGATGATTCCCAGGAACATTGGTGGAAAGTCAAAGATGCCATGGGCAATGTCGGCTATATACCCAGCAATTATGTCAAACCAAAGGCATTGTTGGGTTTGGAACGTTATGAGTAAGTAGCTGGTTGAACTTCATTAAATGACCACTTTTTTATACAACATTTTTTTTTTTATTTTCTAGATGGTACGTGGGTGATATGTCACGTCAGCGTGCCGAATCCCTATTGAAACAAGGCGACAAAGAAGGCTGTTTTGTGGTGCGTAAATCATCGACAAAAGGTTTATATACACTATCGCTGCATACCAAAGTGTAAGTATTTTGAGAAATTGAGTTTTTGGCAATTTGATTCGATTTAGAAGATAATATGGCCTTCTGTAGAATGTAGAAGGCCACATGGTCTTCTGTTGGATATATAAGT
Organism: Musca vetustissima; assembly: GCF_032173495.1. Lineage (NCBI taxonomy): Eukaryota > Metazoa > Arthropoda > Insecta > Diptera > Muscidae > Musca > Musca vetustissima. Next base: position 19,936 of record NW_026888243.1, read on the forward strand.
TCTCATGGTGTTAGGAAATATAAGGCCTCGTATAGGATATAAGAGGCCAAGGGGTCTTCTATAGAATATAGGAAGTCACATAGTCACATTATTCTAGAGAATATATGAGGTTAAATGCTTTCTATTGAATATCTAAGGCCACGTGGTCTTCTGTAGAATATAGGAGACCATATGGTCTTTTATAGAATACAAGAGAGCACATAGTCTTTTATACAACATATGAGACTATAGGGAATCCAATAGAATATAAGAGACCACAAAGACTTCTATAGAATATAGAAGGCACATGGTAATCTAGAGAATATAGGAGAATATAGAAGGCCACATATTCTTCAATAGAATATAGGAATCCCCAAACTTTTTCATGTAATGTAGGAGGTCACATGGCCTTCTATACAATATTTGAGGCCACATGGGCTTCCATGAGATATAGGAGGCCACATGGCATTTTATATAATATAGGAATATAGGAGGCCACAGGGTCTTATATAGAATTGAGGAGATGTCAGGACCTTCTTTAGAATATAGGAGGAGCCTCTCCCTTCTATAGAATATAGGAGGTATCAGGGCCTTAAATATAATATAGTATATCAAAGGCTCTTGTAAAGAATATAGGATATCACAGGGTGTTCTATAGAATATGTGAGACCACAGTGTCTTTTTCATAATATTAGAGACCACAGGGTCATCTCTAAATTATATATAAATTATATTATTTTTAAATAAATATATATATATATATATATTAATTCACTAATTTTTCAAAAAACCCGTTTTTTTCTTCCAGTCCCCAATCACATGTTAAACACTATCACATCAAACAAAATGCTCGCGGAGAATACTATTTAAGTGAGAAACATTGCTGCGAAACTATACCAGATCTAATCAATTATCATCGGCATAATTCCGGAGGTTTGGCATGCCGTTTAAAATCATCGCCATGTGATCGTCCAGTACCGCCAACGGCAGGTTTATCACATGGTAAGTGTATCATCAATTCTTCATCGTTCTTAAATAATTTAGAAAAAATATTCTCTTCTTTTACAGATAAATGGGAAATCCATCCCATGGAATTAATGCTGATGGAAGAACTCGGTTCCGGTCAATTTGGTGTTGTACGTCGCGGCAAATGGCGTGGTTCCATTGATACTGCTGTGAAAATGATGAAAGAAGGCACCATGTCCGAGGATGATTTCATTGAGGAGGCCAAAGTTATGACCAAATTACAACATCCAAATTTGGTACAGCTATATGGTGTCTGCTCGAAACATCGTCCAATTTATATAGTCACGGAATATATGAAACATGGTTCGTTGTTGAACTATTTGCGGCGTCATGAGACAACATTGATTGGTAATATGGGTCTGCTGTTGGATATGTGTATACAGGTGAGTTAATAAAAATTTAAATGTTTTAAAAAATATTCAATTAAAAATTTACGTCCCTATTATAAATTCAAAAATATGTTTTTAAAACTCCAAAAATATTCCTTAAAAAATCCGCGTCTTTATAAGGCCTTCAAGAAATATTCTTTTAAAACGGAGTCTGTATAAGGCATTCCAAAAATATGTCTTTGAAAAATCCACGCATTCCAAAAATATTTCTTTGAAAAATCCGTGCATTCCAAAAATATTTCTTAGAAAAAGCCGTGCATTGCAAAAATATTCTTTTAAGATTCCAAAATTCCTATAGATATTCAAAAATCTTCTTTTTTTTAAATCCACTCCTCTATAGGGGTATCAGCAAATATTATGTTTTAAATCCACGCCTCTATACAGTTATCAAAAAATATTCTTTTAAAAATCCACGCCTCTATAGGGGTATCAAAAAATATTATTTTTTTAAATCCACGCCTCTATAGGGGTATCAAAAAATATTCTTTCAGAAATCCACGGCTCTATAGAGGTATCAAAAAATATTCTTTTAAAAATCCACGCCTCTATAGGGGTATCAAAAAATATTCTTTTAAAAATTTCAAGCTTCTAAAGGCATTCAAAAATATTCTTTTAAAAATCCACGCCTCTATAGGGGTATCAAAAAATATTCTTTTAAAAATTTCAAGCTTCTAAAGGCATTCAAAAATATTCTTTTAAAAATCCACGCCTCTATAGGGGTATCAAAAAATATTCTTTTAAAAATTTCAAGCTTCTAAAGGCCTTCAAAAATATTCATTTCTTAAATCCACGCCTCTATTAGACGTCCAAAAATATTCTTTTAAAATTTTTAAGCTTCTAAAGGCCTTCAAATATATTAATTTTTTTAAATCCACGCCTCTATTAGACCTCAAAAAATATTCTTTTATAAATTTCAAGTTTCTAAAGTCCTTCAGAAATGTTCTTTTTTAAATCCACGCCTCTATTAGAACTCCAAAAACATTCTTTTAAAATTCCACGTCTCTATTAGGCCTTCAAAATTATTCTTTTTTTAAATCCAGGGCTCTATTAGGCCTTCAAAAATATTCTTTTTTTAAATCCAGGCCTCTGTTAGGCTTTCAAAAATATTCTTTTAAAAACCCACGCCTCTAGAAGGTTTTAAAAAAAATATTCAAATATTTATATTAAATTAAAACAAAATAATAAAAATATCTCCCTCTCTCTCTCTCTCCTTCAGGTCTCCAAGGGCATGGCCTATTTGGAACGTCACAATTACATTCATCGCGATTTGGCTGCCCGCAACTGTTTGGTGGGCTCCGAAAATGTCGTTAAAGTTGCCGATTTCGGTTTGGCCCGTTACGTTTTGGACGATCAGTATACAAGTTCGGGTGGTACCAAATTTCCTATTAAATGGGCACCACCAGAGGTCTTGAATTATACACGCTTCTCGTCGAAAAGTGATGTTTGGGCGTATGGTAAGTTTTGTGAAATTAATTTTTGGAGGGCATATAATTAATAGTTTTTGTTTCTATTGCAGGTGTCCTCATGTGGGAAGTGTTCACTTGCGGCAAAATGCCTTATGGCCGTCTAAAGAATACTGAAGTTGTTGAACGTGTCCAACGTGGTATTATTTTAGAGAAACCAAAGTCATGCGCTAAGGAAATTTATGATGTAAGTATGGACGGAAGAAATAAATGTTTTTCAATAGAATACAGGAGGCCTCAGGGTCTTCAATAGAATATAGAATATCACATGGTCTTCTAACGAATGTAGGGGTTACATGGTGTTCTGTAGAATATAAGAAATCAAAGGAACCCCCTATAAAATATAGAAGAACACATGATATCATACAGCATATATGAGACTGTGTGGCCCACTGTAGAATTTAGACGACCACATGGCCTCATTTTAATTAGAGAAGATCATTCTATAGAATATCGCAGACCACATAGTCTTCTATGGAATATGTGAGACCAAAGGGTCCTCTATCGAACATAATATAATACAGTTTACTCTATTGAATATGGGAGACTCCATGACCTACAATGAAATATAAGAGACCCTATATTATTCTATGAAATTTAGAAGTCCACGTGGTCTTCTGTAGAGGAGAACGTGGGCTTCTGTAAAATATAGGAGATAATATAATCTTCTATTAAATATTCACGCCCATAAGGTCTTTCTACACATTTTGTAGTATATAGGATACCATTGGATCTTCTGTAGCATATAGGAAACCATAGGGGTTTCTGTAGAATATTATTGTCTACAAGTTATTCAATAAAGAAAACGACTATATTCTATAGATCTCTTGTATAGAATATGGAAGACTGCAATGAATTCTCTAGTATGTATGAGACTCCATGATCTTCTAAAGAACATTAGCGACCACATGGTCTTCCTTCTCTTGTATGGGTTCTCAAAAAAATTATTTTAAAAATCCACGCCTTGTGTATAGCCTCAAATAAGTTATTTTAAAAATCCACGCCTTGTGTATAGCCTCAAATAAGTTATTTTAAAAATCCACGCCTTGTGTATAGCCTCAAATAAGTTATTTTAAAAATCCACGCCTTGTGTATAGCCTCAAATAAGTTATTTTAAAAATCCACGCCTTGTGTATAGCCTCAAATAAGTTATTTTAAAAATCCACGCCTTGTGTATAGCCTCAAATAAGTTATTTTAAAAATCCACGCCTTGTGTATAGCCTCAAATAAGTTATTTTAAAAATCCACGCCTTGTGTATAGCCTCAAATAAGTTATTTTAAAAATCCACGCCTTGTGTATAGCCTCAAATAAGTTATTTTAAAAATCCACGCCTTGTGTATAGCCTCAAATAAGTTATTTTAAAAATCCACGCCTTGTGTATAGCCTCAAATAAGTTATTTTAAAAATCCACGCCTTGTGTATAGCCTCAAATAAGTTATTTTAAAAATCCACGCCCTGTGTATAGCCTCAAATAAGTTATTTTAAAAATCCACGCCTTGTGTATAGCCTCAAATAAGTTATTTTAAAAATCCACGCCTTGTGTATAGCCTCAAATAAGTTATTTTAAAAATCCACGCCTTGTGTATAGCCTCAAATAAGTTATTTTAAAAATCCACGCCTTGTGTATAGCCTCAAATAAGTTATTTTAAAAATCCACGCCTTGTGTATAGCCTCAAATAAGTTATTTTAAAAATCCACGCCTTGTGTATAGCCTCAAATAAGTTATTTTAAAAATCCACGCCTTGTGTATAGCCTCAAATAAGTTATTTTAAAAATCCACGCCTTGTGTATAGCCTCAAATAAGTTATTTTAAAAATCCACGCCTTGTGTATAGCCTCAAATAAGTTATTTTAAAAATCCACGCCTTGTGTATAGCCTCAAATAAGTTATTTTAAAAATCCACGCCTTGTGTATAGCCTCAAATAAGTTATTTTAAAAATCCACGCCTTGTGTATAGCCTCAAATAAGTTATTTTAAAAATCCACGCCTTGTGTATAGCCTCAAATAAGTTATTTTAAAAATCCACGCCTTGTGTATAGCCTCAAATAAGTTATTTTAAAAATCCACGCCTTGTGTATAGCCTCAAATAAGTTATTTTAAAAATCCACGCCTTGTGTAGACCCTCAAATAAGTTATTTTAAAAATCCACGCCTTGTGTATAGCCTCAAATAAGTTATTTTAAATATCAACGCCTTGTGTAGACCCTCAAATAAGTTATTTTAAATATCCACGCCTTGTGTAGACCCTCAAATAAGTTATTTTAAATATCCACGCCTTGTGTAAATATCCACGCCTTCTGTAGACCCTCAAATACGTTTTTTTAAATATCCACTCCTTGTGTAGACCCTCAAATAAGTTATTTTAAATATCCACGCCTTGTGTAAATATCCACGCCTTCTGTGGACCCTCAAATATGTTATTTTAAATATCCACTCTTTGTATAGACCCTCAAATAAGTTATTTTAAATACCCACGCCTTGTGTAGACCCTCAAATAAGTTATTTTAAATATCGACTCCTTGTATAGACCCTCAAATAAGTTATTTTAAAGATCCACGCCTTGTGTAGACCCTCAAATACGTTATTTTAAATATTCACGCCATGTATGAGTCCCGAAAAAAATATATTTTAAATATCCACGTCATGTATGGGTCCCGAAAAAAATTATTTTAAATATCCACGCCTTGTATGGGTCCGCAAAAAAATTATTCTAAAAAGATCACTTGGTCGTCTATTGGCTATAGAAGATCACTTAGTCTTCTACTAGCTCTAAAAGAGAAATATGTCTTCCATTGGATATCGAAGAAGACCTATTGGATATAGAAGACCTAGTGGTAACCGCATGGTCTCCATTTTCACACCTTTCCCCATAGAATAAATATCATCTATTTTTATATATTTTTTTCTAATATTTTCCTTTCTTTTTTCTTCTTTTTTTAGGTCATGAAGAAATGCTGGTCCCACGGTCCCGAAGAGCGACCATCATTCCGCGTTCTCAAGGAACAGCTGGCCCTAGTGGCTCAAACACTCACCGATTAAGCCCAATTCCATTGAATTTTCTTTTTGAAAACAAAAACAACAACTAGCATATTAAACCCTCATCATGAAATACAAGGGATACACCCTTGTAGATCCCAGCAGAGGAGGAGACACTTAAAGAAATTCATCATTAAGCTTCATATATATAAAAAATAAAATTATTATTATTATTAAAATTTAAAATCTATATATATATTTATATAAAAAATGCCAATATCTAAGAAAACAATTCAAAAAAAGCACTGATGAGAATATAAAAAATTAGTTATAAAAAATAATATTTTAAATTAAAAAAAATGAAAAAAAACGACAAAATGAACTATTAACCAGATAAGTTAGATGGATGAAGAAGAAGAATGAAGAGTAAAGAAAATTTAGATAATCCTGAAAATTTTTTTTATAAATATAAAATTTAAAACTCTTGGCCAAATTTGTAAAGTAAAAAACAAACATTATTAGAAAATGTTTGAAAAAAGAAAAAAAATAACTACAATTTGGAATAATAAATTAAAAAGACCCACTTTATAATTAAATTAAAAACATCAGTATGTATATAGAGTATAAGAAAACAAAACTGATAATATTAATACAACAAATAAGAATTATTTTTCTTAGTTATTAGAAATTTTTTGATAAAGAAGAAAATGAAGAAAATGTTTAGCCGAACAACAAAGCATTCGTAATTAGATTTTTTATACAAAAACAAACAAAAAACCTAACAAAAAATTATTATTAATGTATAAAAAATTTATTGAAAACAATTTTATTTTAATTTGCAGATTTTTATAAGCGAAAAAACAAATATTTTTTTACAAAAGAAAAAAATCAATAAGCTTTTTTATAATAGTAATAAAATAACTAGCTAATTAAGTCAAGTAATGAAAAAAAAAAAACAATTTTTCCTTTACCTTATATACAAGGTAGAATTAAAAACTCCTCTCAATTTAATATTTAAAACACACTCTATTATTCCTTTTTGTTGGTTTTTTAGTTTTAAAACAAAACAAGTAAAAACTATTTTTAAAAAATAATGCGTAACACTCGCAAATGTTTTTTTTATTATAATATTAATTAAAATATATATTTTTAAAAATAAGAAAAAAATATCACTACACTTTCGTTTATAATTATAATTTTTTGTGATTTATGTTTAATTATTGTTCTACACAACCACCACCACCAACCAACTCCCCCACATTAGATTTTAAGCATAAAACTCAATGGAAACCCTTAAAAAAAAAAGAAAGAAAAAATAAAAACAAAATATCAAAGTCTTGTTTCTTTCTTAATGAAAAAAAACATCTACAATAAAAAAAAAATATTTAAAAAAAAATTAAAAAAAGAGGGAGGCAAGTCTTAAAAGAAAGAATTTTGTTTTATGCAAATTAAATTCAATAACTGTTTTATTAATATTATTTTTTATTATTTTATAACTTTAAATCATATCAAATGTGAATTAATTGTTTTTTGTTTTATTATTATTTTATTTTTTCCCCCTCAAAACATATGTTTTCTATTATTGAAATCCTTACACCAATTTTTTTAATTATTATTATTATTTATCCCTCATATTAAAGCAATTTGAAGAATTATTGATTTAATTATTTTTATTATTATTTTTTTTTTAATCATTGATGTTAAGTAGCAGAAAATGTCAAAACACACCGATCGTTGTGTGTGTTTTTTTAAGAATTTCTCTTAAGTTCTGTTTTTTATCAATTGCTTGATTTATTTTTTAATTTTATTATTATTTTTTTTTTAATTGTGTAAATTTTAAGTATATTTTTTATTAAAGAAATTTACTATAATATATATATTTTTTAAACATCAACAACCAACACGAACATAATTGATTAAATATTATATTATTTTTGTATATGATAAAACTTGAATAATAATAATAAAAACAAACAGAAATTTGTATATGTCAATATTATTTGTTTTATTTATTTCATTTTTTTTTTTTTTTTTGATTTAAAAAAAATAGGATATTTTTATATATATTTTTCCTGTGCATTTTTGTGTGAAAGACAATTAAATTTTTGACAGTTAAATATTGAATATTTATGAAGGTCCCAATTGGCCTGATCGATCTTAACCTTTTTACTTGTTTATTTTTTCGTGTCAGATCATGTAGATTTTCCAATAATCTGTTATTTATGTAGAGTATATAGAGCAGGCTGACCCCAAGTCGATTATATTACTTCTTTTAACATTTAACTATAAAAAATAGTCGATATTTTACATATCTTGGAGCTTTCACGTAATTATTATGCACATAACATTTGTAGATATGAATATTTAGAGTACGCCATAAAACTTCAGAATTCCCCCTAACCATTTGTGTAAATTTTATGAAAATCGGTTAAGTATTCGCCGAGTTATTTGCATTTGAATTCAACCGTCATTCGAAATGGGCTTGCTGTTGGGTGCTGGGCACCTGTTACCTAAAAATGAAAAATCACACAAAAATCGAAGTTTTAAAAACACCAAAAAATTGCCATTTTTAAAAACTCGATTATTGTGTGATTTTTCATTTTCATGTAACAGGTGCCCAGTACCGAACAGCAAGCACATTTCGAATGACGGTTGAATTCAAATGCAAATAACTCGGCGAATACTTAACCGATTTTCATAAAATTTACACAAATGGTTAGGGGGAATTCTGAAGTTATATTACATACTGGCTCTACATATAGAAAGTTATCTTATGTAAGAGAAACTTAGCATTGTGTGAAATTTGTTAAATATTTTAAATATCGACTTATTTTTTGGTTATATGTAAACAAAGTGAAAGGTCTGTTGAAGGTCCTCTGTCAATGGTAGACATCTGCAGGGTATTCTGTCCGTAAAAGAGAAGCTTTTAATAGTCTTCTATCTGTAAAAGATGGTTGTATAGAGAGAGAAGACCTTCAAAATTAATTCTTCTTACACAGAAGAATTAAGAGTTCCAACGTGGGTTTTTTGGGACACAAGTCCCTCACAAAAGGTATTTTATAGACAGAAGATAGAATTCATAAGGTTATAGAGGACAAAGGACATCAACATTTCAATTTGGATACCAATTTTTTGATACTTCCCATATAATGGAGCCCCTTACATTCTTCGGTTTTGTCTATTTATTGCACGTACATATTCAAAATAATTAACTGTTATTTGGTACTATGAGCTCTTATTGTGTAGCAAAAATCTCCCTACTAAATCTTTTCGATATCGGTTAACTTTTAAAGATGTCCCCCATATAAAGTTACTCCCATTATTCTATATTTTGGGGATTTTGTGGCAGGATTTTAACCAATTTGACTGTTATTTGGTACTTTGAGTTCACATTGGGTAACAAATCTCCCTACCAAAAATTATCGATATCGGTGCATTTTTTATTATAACACTCCCATAAGGTACCATCATTTAAATTCTGAATGCAATTTTTTGCCGTATAGTAAAAATATAATATTCCTGATCTATCATTTATGTATGGCATATATAGCACAGTTTCCTTTCCTCAGATCGACTATACTGCCCATTTATTGCATTTAACAAAAAAGTCGATATTTTACATATCATTGTACGTTCATATAATGCTAATTTTCTCTCATATACATAACATTTGTATATCTGTATTATTTCAGTATGTAATAAAACTTCAGAATTTCCTCTAAACATTTCTGCAAAAATCATGAAAATCGGTTAATTATTCGCTGAGTTATTTTCATTTGAATTCAACCGTGATCCGAAATGTGATTGCTCTTCGGTGCTGGGCACCTGTTACCAGAAAATGAAAAACCACACAAAATTCTAATTTCTAAAAACTCGAAAAATTGCAATTTTTAAGAAATCGATTTTTGTGTGGTTTTTCATTTTCGGGTAACAGGTGCCCAGCACCAAACAGCAAGCACATTTCAGATCATCGTTAAATTCAAATGCAAATAACTCGGCAACTACTTAACCGATTTTCATAAATTTTGCACAGATGTGTAGAAGGAACTCTAAGGTTTCATTGGCAATACATGTACAGGGTTATCCATATCGTGGTTCCAAAGATAAAGGTCAATAAAACACATATAAAATATTTTTCATAGAACATGTATTTTATTATAAAGTTTAAACGTTGAGATTATATGTGAAACACTACATCATTTAAATGGCGCGAACTGTTGCAAACATTGATTCTTTTGTGGTATTTTTCGGCCACTTGTTGACACATATTGGACGGTATCTCAGTCATAACTTGCCGAATGAAGGTTTTTTAAGTGCTCAAGAGTTAAAGATTTATTTGCACAAATCGCATGATCTTTGAGGCCAGTTTATATCGCCACGCCAAAAATTATGCGTCAAGGAAATATCTCTTGCAATGAAGCCATATTCGATCGGGTTGTGCGAAATGTAGTATCGTCTTGTTAAAACCACATATGCTCGAAGTCGTATTTTAGTAAGTAAAAAAATCGGTTATCATACCGTTGGCAGTTATTCCATTGATGTTTTCGAAGGAGTAAGGTCCAGTCATACCTTTGGAGCAAATATCGCCTCAAACTGCGAGGATTTATCAGAACCCCAAATGCGACAATTTTTTATTAACATATCAACCGTGTGAGAAATGTGTTTCATGTTTGAAGAAAATTTTTTTTTTGTTCAAGCTGCCATTCCAGGTATCACGACGTTGTGAATGGTCAGCTGGTTTTATTTTTGCATAAGTTGGACTTAGTATGGATGTGTAATCTCCTCTTAAAGCTCGATATGTTGCTGCGGCAGAATCACAATTTTTGTAGTAGGGTTTAATTAACGAATTAGGCGTTGTAAGATAGTTCAGCGATCCGATCGAGTCAATGCCAGATTTTCAACTGAAAAGAAAAAAAATTGGTTTAACAGCTTATTATTCAGAGCGGGTTTTTTATAAAAGCCATTTTTAAATTCGATTCCTTAAAAGGTCAATATTTGCGTAAAAGGTCATATGCGTAAGAACACCAAAAACAAATATGGAAAGACAAATCAGTGTGCACCTTGACAATGGGAACTTTAGCCACATCGGCTCAAATCAGCTGATTTTTGGCCCACCAAAAGTAGGAGTTGATATGTCAACTGCCGTACAGCCTAGATTGGCAGCCAATAACCGTATTTAAGAAATGCCTCAATCGGAGGAGAAAAAGTGGTAGATATGTGTGTGGGCCCAAAAGTTTGGGTGTAGGACCAATATATGAAGGTCGGTCAATATTTCGCTAACCAAATAGACCAAGACTTTTGAGTGAAAAGTTGCAAAATATATAATGGATATAGACTTGAGAAGTCGATAGTATATCCAGTAGGAGTGGTTGGCATTTAAATTAATAACAGTTTTTTTGTTGTATGTACTCCGATGTGGAAGTTTTACTTAAATACTTACAGGTATGTACGTATTATGATATTGTTATACCCTCCAGCATAGTATGCCAGTCTGTCTGTTGTAACCACTCTACGCTTTAAACGAACCGAAATAGATCGCCAAAATTTTGCATAGAATTGTCTTTGGTCTGCAGGCAGGTCAAGTTCGAAGATGGGCTATATCGGTCCACGTTTAGACATAGCTCCCATATAAGGGTACCCCCAAATGATTCGATATTTTGAGGTTCTTGAGCGCGTTTTATCACTGAATTCGTTGAAATTTGATACATTGGGTTCTAATTAGGTACCAAATTTCCCCATTAAAAATTATAAATATAGATCCACTTTTTCTGGTGGTCCCCTTATAACGGTATCCCAAATTTTCAGTATTTTGTGGGTTTTGAGCGTATTTTTCGACTGAGTTGTCTGTAATTTAGTACTATGAGTTATTATTGGGTAGCAAATTTCCCCACAAAAAATTATAAATATAGGTCAATTTTTTCGGGTAGCCCCCTGTAGAAGATATACAGACAGCCGCAGCTCGCCTGTATAATAAATAATAAGACACGACACGGTGCTCCCGACCGTTCTTTCTGAGTGGTTGTAAGGCACTAATTTTATTTTAAAATATTTATCCTTAGGTTCTACTTAAACAACTCTTTCTTAGCCTAATCTCAAACACAAAATACTTATCAGTAAACTATTTGTTCTAATAATAGAATTTGATCTGTGGAAAGTTTTCCCATCGTGTGCGTCATAAAATCTCACCATCAACAACAACAACAACAGTCTTATCAACGTTGCATGTGGGATTCTAGACCCTTATCTTAAAACACTCCAACGATCAAATCTTCCATGATACAAAATTCTGTTCAAAGTATTTTGAACACCCCTATTTAAGGGTACCCTCCAATTTTCGGTATTTTGGGGTTCTTTAGCGTAGTTTTCAGCCGAATTCGCTGTAATTTGGTATTTTGCAGTGGTATAAAAATTATTAATATTCGCCGCCTTTTAGGGATAGTCCCCATATAACCCCCTTTTTTATATAAAAATAGCTAACTGATTTGTTCCGGGTTTTGGATTTGTTCGGCTTAAATTTGGGTCTTTAGTGCACTATTTACATAAAATCGTACGAAACTGTAAATGGGAGCTGTAACTATATTTAAACCGATTTTCCCATTTTCAATTGGGGTTGTCCTATGGCCAAAAAAAATTAGTTGTGCCAAATTTTATCCAATTTGGATCATAAATGCGATCTGTACTTTGTTTACAGTTTTAAATGGGCAAACAGACGGACGGACATGCAAAAATCGACTCAGAATGTGATTCTATGTATATTCTCAAAAGGAACCATGGGTCTATCTCGTTTCCTTTTGCCTGTAACTGTACTTCTGTGTGGTGAAGGGTGTTAATATTAGCTTCGAAATCGACCTATATCGGTCCTTAATTAGGCATAACCCTTCACATTATGGATTACAACAATCGCTTGGTACAATAGTCGGTATAGGTCCAATTTTTATTATGTTCCCTATATTTTCATTCAATGTAACTGGCAGTATACATATGGTGGAGGGCATCCAAAGTTCGACCAGGCCTAACTTAACGTTTTTTTTCACTAGTTCAATTCAAATTTATTACATTCCCAAATCTGATTTATCTTTATTTAAATAATAAAGTGATATTTTTAAAAAAAAATCTCACTCTCTCAAAAATGCTTCTCATTGTTTAATATTTTCGTTTCTGAGTTGATTTTGAATATTTATAGAAGTATTTATATTTAGTGATATACTGTAGAATTTTGTTTTTCTTACTTATTATTTATTACAATCTATTAAAATTTAATTTACATATCCTATCAAAAAATAAAACATATAACTAAAATCGTCAATCAATCAATAATTAATGGAACAACAATCTTTGAAATGAAATATGTTGTGAATATCCTCTTGACTAAGTAGTTCATCTCACTATCAATCTCTCCTCTATCCAATACTAATGAAAACCTTCAAAAACTTATATCGAAAATACCATCCAATTTTTTATAAATAATAAAAAAGCAAAAAAACAAAACTTGAAGGTTTCAAAAAAACAGCATAACAATAAATGATGTGAGACCAATTTTGTAAGTGATGAAAAATAATAATAATTTAAATAAAAAAGAAGAAAAAAATATAATTGAGATGAACTTGAAAAACAAACCAAGACAATTCTTTAGAAAGAGAAACAGAAACAATTGTAAATACACACCCACATACATAGACAGATATACAGACAAATATACAAAAATGGCAAAATTACACAATTAAAATTTAAAAAAAAAAAAATAAAATAAAATTGAAGACAAGGGAAGTAGTTAACTGACATGCGATAAACATAAATATTATTAAATAAAACAAGAAAATAATAACAAAATCAAATAAAAGAAAATTAAAAATGTGGACAAAGATGGTAAGAGAGGTTGCAAAGATTCAATGCTGGTATAGCCCTGGAAATATGTTCTTATTAATATTCCTCAGCTTCTTAAAATATAACTTTATTCATATTTGTACCATAAGTACCATCCTCCACATCATAACCAAAATTCTTGTCCATAAAAAATCTATCAGATCTGAAATATCCATAACATCCATTTATCAACTCAAATATAAGCCACAAAATTAAAATAGAAATAAATCAAAAACACCCCCACTCAAAAAATAACCATATTTCAATACTGAAATATATCAATATATATATGTAAAATTACAAACTCTTCTTATGTGTTAAAGAAATAAAAAATATAATAAAAATATAGATTTAAGAACTTACAAATAATAAAAACTGAAATTCAAGGCTTAATTTGATGTAGTGCAGCGGCAAACAATTAAAAGAAATTAAATATAAAAAATAACTGAAATTAAAAAAAAAAAAAAACTGAAATTTAATGGTGATATTCAAAACAAAAAATAATGACATGATAAAATAATATTAAATGTAACAAATACAACAACCACACAATATTTATACTTAACAAAGAAAATGATAAAGAAAATAAAATAAAAAGGAAAACATTAGTTATAACAATTACCAAATAAGATATTATCTATATCGATGATTTATAATAACAAAATTGCAATACGTTTATAAATAATTTATATAAAAAAAGAGAAAAAAAAACAAAACACAGGGAGGATTGTTTTATTTTCAAAAAGGTCGGTAAAGGTAATAGTGCAGTGGAAACCGGTAAAAATTAATATTAATGATTTTTGAGGTTCAAAATGTTATCTGAATGTTTATACTACCATTGAAAATGGCCACCGTCCAAATAATAAATAAGAAAGTGTTTTAAATAAAAATATACCGAACTGTGATATTATAAATCACGTTATTATTTTTTATAGATCCTAAGAATTGTGTCTTTCTTCAGAGGGGCTGTGAAATGTTTTGATTTTAAATAGGCATATCACAGCCAGCTTTGAGGAGCGATACGGTTTAATTGCAGCATCACATATGTTACACTAGTGATTATAACAAAACAAAAAAAAAAACCAGTAAGGAAAATAGTAAAAACGGACTGTGTTAACTATATGATACCCTTCACCACTATGGGTATCTTCAACATATGTCTTCTAACGTCGCCTTTTCGAAAGAACATTGACATGACATGACATTTTTTTTTTTTTTTTGAACCTATGCTAAATTTCATTTCATTTGGGCAGAAATGCCAGAAATTAATTTATAAAAACTTCAGTTCATTGTACAAAATTGTGTGACAATCGGACAAACTTTGGGTCTTTAGTGCCCAATTTATACAAAATCGTAATATGGGAGCTATATCTACATCTGAATCAATTTTCACGAGACTTAGCACACATCATTCTAGACTTAATTCAGTACGCTATGCGAAATTTCGTACAAATCGAAAAAAATATATAGGAGCTATGGTACACGATTTACTTAAAATCATATGAAAATATATATGGGAGCTATATCTTAATCTGAACCGATACGTTATTCTAGACTTAATTCAGTACGCTGTGCCAAATTTCGTGCATATCGAAAGATATGTAGGGACTTTGGTGCCCCAATTACCGGGAACTATTCCTAAATCTGAACCGATTTTCACCAATTTCAATAGGGTTCGTCCTTGGGCCAAATAAGTGACTTATGCCAAATTTCATCCAATTCGGATAATAAATGTGACCTGTACTTTGTTTACAATTTAACGTGGACAGACAGATGGACGGACAGACATGCGTAAATCGACTCGGAAAGTGATTCTATTCACATCATTCTAGACTTAATTCAGTACGCTATGCGAAATTTCGTACACATCGAAAGAAATATAGTTGCTATGGTACACGATAGCTATATCTAAATTTCACGAAATTTAACATAACATTCAACATACATCGTGCAAATCGAAGGATATATAGGGACTTTGGTGCATTATTGACATTAAATCGCGCAAATATATATATATATATATATATAGTACGCTGTGCCAAATTTCGTGCAAATCGAAAGATATATAGGGACTTTGGTGCACCATTTACATTCTATCGGACGAAAATATTTATGGGAGCTATATCTAAATCTGAACGGATTTTTCCGAAACTTAACATAAGTCATTTTTAAATTAATTCAGTACGATGTGCCAAATTTCGTGCAAATCGAAAGATATGTAGGAACTTTGGTGTCCCAATTACCGGGAACTATTCCTAAAACTGAACCGATTTTCACCAACTTTAATAGGGTTCGTCCTTGGGCCAAATAAATGACTCGTGCCAAATTTCATCCAAATCGGATCATAAATGCGACCTGTACTTTGTTTAAAATTTAATATCTACAGACGGACGGACGGACATTCATAAGTCGACTCAGAAAGTGATTCTATGCATATTCTCAAAAGGAACCATGGGTTTATCTCGATTCTTTTTGCCTGTTACCAACATATGCACAAAGACATATCAATCTTTGCCTAAAGAAATGTTGAAAAAAATAGACACTTGTAGAAATAACTAGAAAAAATGATGTCTAAAGGAATATTTCGGAACAATTTACACCATATGAAATAATTTTAAGAAAAATGTGCTTTAAAAATTATATTTGAAAACAAAAAAAAACAATCCCCGCATACAAAATGTTTATAAAAAAACCTGCTTAAAACAAAATTATTGAATACTACAGGTCCTTATTTTTTAGATCTTCATCTGATATCTACTTTTAATAAATATTTCGGAAAAAGATAGCCTGAAGGATAATAAAACAAAAATTGTAAAGAGTGTAGTCGAACCCTATATGGTACCCAACACACCTGCCATTGAGGAATTGTGGAGGTGATGTCTTCCTGTGATCCTTGTTTCGTGATGTTCGGGTCAATGTTTTTAAAATCAAATGTTTATAAATGTATATAAATTCAAAACTGCATAATATATTAAATAAAAACCACGCTTTTGAAAACAAAATAGAGATTAAAACCAGTGAGCGGAGCAGTATAGTCGGACGGGGCCGACCATACGATACCCTACACAACTACCACGGAACTCAAATTTTCTGCGGATGTTTATTCCGAGACTGGGCAATATTTCGTGATATTTGCACCCTATTGCCCGATTAGAGGTAAACAGCACCTCTTCCTCACACTGACATATCTTCCGAATATTACGAGTATTCAGTACAGCTATTGTCCAGATTCCCTTCACCGTGGGTTGTGTTGTGATGTTCGGCTTTCATTTGAGGTCTATAGATCGACTCGAAATTAACAAAAAAAATTAAGTTTTCGGTCCACTTCATTCTAAAATTATTATCTAATCATCACCGAAATTATAGGCGTTGTCCTTGACCATAACTGGAACTTCATGGAACATTTCTAAGCGATCAGCGCTATAGTTCCGATCTCCAGAGTGATAATGGGTTACTAAAAATAACTCCCACATCCGAGCACATACAACAATATAATTGGTCTTAATTTAAAGGTCAACCACTCCTCCTGGATATAATATCAACTTCTCGGGTATATGTGCCATAGAATACAAATTTTGTAATTTTTCACACAAAAGTCAGGGTCCATTTGACCCGCTAAATATTGACCGATCTTTCTCCAAACAGGCATTCTTATTTTTGGCCCGATCCGCTTCTCCATGCAAAATTTCACAATGTTCGGACCATTGTTGCGGCCTCTGGAGCGACCAGAAAAACCGAAAAAAATTTAGTATTTGGTCCATTTCATCCCCTAAATATTAACCGAACTTTCCAAAAAACAATAGGGGTCTTCATTGGCCAGAACCCATCCAACATGCAAAATTTCGTGAAGATTGGTCCATAACTGTGGCCTGTATCGTGTTTACAAATTATAATGGAAAGACGGACGGACGGACACACATGTCTAGATCGACTCAGCTAGTCGAGATATGACGATCGGTATACTTAAAGGTGGGTCTAGGACCAATATTTCGCGGCGTTACAAACTTTTGGGTCTGCACAAAGCTATAATACCCTGACAACATAGTTGTGTAGGCTATAAAAATGTATTCAAGCATGGGTAAGAAAGTTTTATTGCATCCGCCATACAGGCCGGACTTGACATCAAGCGAATATCATATTTTTCTTGCATTGCAAAATGTCTATAATGATAAAAATCGGTATCTAGGGAGAATTGTGAAAATCGACTACTAGAGTTTTTTTGCAAATAGAGAGCAGGACTTCTATGAGAGAGGCATTATGAAGTTACCTATAAAATGGTAACAAATCATACAACAAAACGGTGTATATGATAATGCATGTTAAATAACGTTTTATAGTTCATTTAAAAATAATGAATTTCTTTTTCCCCAAAATAATATATTAACCAGTAAGGAAAGTAGTAAACGGACAGACGGGACCGACTATATGATACCCTTCACAACTATGAGTATATCTAACAGAACTATTAAGATGAAAATGGATGAAATAAAATATGTGATATTTATCTAAATGTGAATCGACTTTGATATATCCATAAACATGTCATTCGTTTGTGACAGAAGGGACAGAAGTATGTAAATCGACTTTAAAAAAATATTAATAGGTCATCCGTTGGTCTATGTCTGTACTTCTAGAAAACGCAACTACGTAATTCTATGCTCAATTTTGTACGTTGTGCAAAATTTGATGTCAATCTGACAAACATGAGGAGTTTGATATACAATTTACTTAAAATCGTACGAAATATAGGTTAGGTTATACTAATTTCAGTACGTTTTGGGAGTCTGGACCGATTTTCTCGAAACTTGGCAGACATCACTCAAGGCTCAATTCAGTACGCAATGCCAAATTTCGTGCAAATCGAGGGATATATAGGGACTTTGGTGCACCATTTTCATGAAATCGGACGAAACTATATATGGGAGCTAATCTAAATCTGAACAGATTTTCTCGAAACTTGGCAGACATCACTCTAGGCTCAATTAAATACGTTATGCCAAATTTGGTGCAAATCGAAACATATATAGGGACTTTGGTGCACCACTTACATGAAATCGGACGAAACTATATATGGGAGCTATATCTAAATCTGGACCGATTTTCACGAAACTTTGCAGACATCACTTTAGGCTCAATTCAGTACGTTGTGCAAAATTTGGTGCAAACCGACAGATATATAGGGTCTTTGGTGCACCATTTACCTTAAATCGGACGAAAGTTTATATGGGAGCTATATCCAAATCTGAACCGATTTTTCCCAATTTCAATAGGGTTCGTTCTTGGCCAAACAAATGAGCTGTGCCAAATTTCATCCAAATCGGAATATAAATGCGACCTGTACTGGGTCTATCTCGTTTCCTTTTGCATGTTACAAACATATGCACAAAGACATAATACCCTGTACCACAGTGTGGTGAAGGGTATACAAAATAATACTTTTTTCAGGGACCACATATAGATTAGATTTTAAAAAATATATTTTAATATATATTTGGAATCCACACACAGATGGGAAACACATATGGGCTTGTTTCTAGTATTTTTGCCGACGAGTAGGACCTAATTTTGTATATATATCTAAACATATTCCTGTCAAATTATGCTGATGAGCTTCTATGCGAGTTATAAACATCCGAAGGAAATTTGAAATGCTGCACGTTAAAATTAACTGTTTTAGGTGAGAAACCTCGCGAGTTGCAACTTTAAAAACCGAATATAAATAGGAATGTTTCAACTAAAAAAGAGTAAAATCGAGTGGAACCATAAAATTTAATTTTTTTGCCAATTTGTGTTTGATTATGTCATATTCTGTAATAAAAGTCATTTGAATATTTAAACATTCCCAAGAAAATAGAATATATACGGGATATGAGAAAAAAAGGGGGAAGCAGTTACAATTAAGAAGTTGTGTCATTATATATACAGAAAACATTTTTGTGAAGATTTTCATAATTTCATTCATAGGTAATTTTTTCCATATTGTAAATAAACCCAGCGAAAAATACAATTATTCTTATAATAAATTTTTTTGTCCAAAAAACAAACACATTCACAACTACTTTCCTACTTCGCTCTACTTTTCCACTATTTGGACTCAATTTTCCCCTTTCTCTCTCTCTCTCTCTCTCTTTTTGGACAAAACAAATGTATACTTTAAAAAAATCCACTTTTCACTCACGCGATCGTGACTAGTTTAGCATTCCATTGTTTCTTTAATTCAGACACTCCTAACGACATTGGTATTAAATACGCATGTGTATTTTCCAAATTATTTCGATTTAAATCCTAAATAAAATATATCAAACAAGTGTTCCGACCAACAGCGGACAAAAGTTCGATACTCTGGTCTTCGCCGTCAACGAAATATCAACCGTCAAAATTTTACACCAATTCAAACACGTAGGGTGTATCATGTCTGCATGGGTAGGGGATTATAAATACCTACTTAACGAAAAGAAATCAGAAATTTACGATAGTTCTATGAATAAATGTCGTAGTGAATGATATATAGTATACTTAATATGAAATATTTCAATTCCAAAGTAACATGAAAAATATAATTTGCCGTAACTCGTGTTATATTCCCTCATTCTAGATCAATCAAAAATTTTTGCCGATCAAACAAATTGTTGCAAACCATATTTGGATAACTACAATTTATTAATTCATTTCTCTCGTAGGTATGAAGAAATTGTAGCAATTTAATCTGAATGAGAAATGGCAAAGGCGGTGAAATGTTTTCATTGTTTGAAATCGACAATTCGAATTCTTTAAATGGAAACAAATTAAAGTATTTATTTATGACAAATATTATATAGAAAATATTTATTGGCAAGTAAAAAAAATGTAGAGAGGAACCGCAAATAAAATATCTATTACGATATAGTTTCTATGATAACACTTTGCTATGGTCGTGGGTTTGGAAAATGTTTTTTGGCGATGAAATTTTGTACAATTAATCAATTTTAATATCTGAAAATTAGGTTAAACATTTTGGAGCAAATATTTCTGAAATATATTTCTATATCAAAAAATCCGGTGTATTTTGATAATTGGATTTTACGTTTTACGTATATAGAAGCTCAATATGTCGTGCATCATAAGTTCTTGTCAAAGGGTCCATGATAACATCATATATGTAACATCATATAGTTAATTTTGGGTGGATGGTATTTAAAAAATATTTATTAAAAATCTACGCATAATGGTATTTAAAAATATTGACAGTCTTTTAAAAATATTTTTTTCAAAAATCTGCGCCAAATCTACACCTTGATGGACTTTAAAAAATATTTATTTAAAAAAGCTACGCCTTGACGATCTTCAAAAAAACTAAGTATTGGAGGCTTTGCAAAAACCTTCTTTAAAAATCCATGTATTTGAAAACATATTTTTTTTTAATCAAAGCCTTGTTTTAGTCCACACACAAGGCGTGGATTTTTTAAAGAATATTTTTTCAAAGGCCACACAAGGCGTGGATATTTAAAGAATATTTTTTCAAAGGATTTTTCAAAGATTATTTTGTCAAAGGCCACACAAGGCGTGGATTTTTTAAATGATATTTTTTCAAAGGCCACACAAGGCGGGGATTTTTTAAATGATATTTTTTCAAAGGCCACACAAGGCGTGGATTTTTTAAATGATATTTTTTCAAAGGCGTGGATTTTTTAAATGATATTTTTCAAAGGGGTGGATTTTTTAAATGATATTTTTTCAAAGGCGTGGATTTTTTAAATGATATTTTTTCAAAGGCGTGGATTTTTTAAAGAGTATTTTTTCAAAGGCCACACAAGGCGTAGATTTTTCAAAGAATATTTTTTCAAAGGCCACACAAGGCGTGGATTTTTTAAAGAATATTTTTTCAAAGGCCACACAAGGCGTGGATTTTTTAAAGAATATTTTTTCAAAGGCCACACAAGGCGTGGATTTTTTAAAGAATATTTTTTCAAAGGCCACACAAGGCGTGGATTTTTTAAAGAATATTTTTTCAAAGGCCACACAAGGCGTGGATTTTTTAAAGAATATTTTTTCAAAGGCCACACAAGGCGTGGATTTTTTAAAGAATATTTTTTCAAAGGCCACACAAGGCGTGGATTTTTTAAAGAATATTTTTTCAAAGGCCACACAAGGCGTGGATTTTTTAAAGAATATTTTTTCAAAGGCCACACAAGGCGTGGATTTTTTTCAAAGTCGTGGATTTTTTAAATGATATTTTTTCAAAGGCGTGGATTTTTTAAATGATATTTTTTCAAAGGCGTGTATTTTTTTAAATGATATTTTTTCAAAGGCGTGGATTTTTTAAATGATATTTTTTCAAAGGCGTGGATTTTTTAAATGATATTTTTTCAAAGGCGTGGATTTTTTAAATGATATTTTTTCAAAGGCGTGGATTTTTTAAAGAATATTTTTTCAAAGGCCACACAAGGCGTGGATTTTTTAAAGAATATTTTTTCAAAGGCCACACAAGGCGTGGATTTTTTAAATGATATTTTTTCAAAGGCCACACAAGGCGTGGATTTTTTAAATGATATTTTTTCAAAGGCCACACAAGGCGTGGATTTTTTAAATGATATTTTTTCAAAGGCCACACAAGGCGTGGATTTTTTAAATGATATTTTTTCAAAGGCCACACAAGGCGTGGATTTTTTAAATGATATTTTTTCAAAGGCCACACAAGGCGTGGATTTTTTAAATGATATTTTTTCAAAGGCCACACAAGGCGTGGATTTTTTAAATGATATTTTTTCAAAGGCCACACAAGGCGTGGATTTTTTAAATGATATTTTTTCAAAGGCGTGGATTTTTTTAAATGATATTTTTTCAAAGGCGTGGATTTTTTAAATGATATTTTTCAAAGGCGTGGATTTTTTAAATGATATTTTTCAAAGGCGTGGATTTTTTAAATGATATTATTTCAAAGGCGTGGATTTTTTAAATGATATTTTTTCAAAGGCGTGGATTTTTTAAATGATATTTTTTCAAAGGCGTGGATTTTTTAAATGATATTTTTTCAAAGGCCATACAAGGCGTGGATTTTTTAAATGATATTTTTTCAAAGGCGTGGATTTTTTAAATGATATTTTTTTCAAAGGCCACACAAGGCGTAGATTTTTTAAAGAATATTTTTTCAAAGGCCACACAAGGCGTGGATTTTTTAAAGAATATTTTTTCAAAGGCCACACAAGGCGTGGATTTTTTAAAGAATATTTTTTCAAAGGCCACACAAGGCGTGGATTTTTTAAAGAATATTTTTTCAAAGGCCACACAAGGCGTGGATTTTTTAAAGAATATTTTTTCAAAGGCCACACAAGGCGTGGATTTTTTAAAGAATATTTTTTCAAAGGCCACACAAGGCGTGGATTTTTTAAAGAATATTTTTTCAAAGGCCACACAAGGCGTGGATTTTTTAAAGAATATTTTTTCAAAGGCCACACAAGGCGTGGATTTTTTAAAGAATATTTTTTCAAAGGCCACACAAGGCGTGGATTTTTTAAAGAATATTTTTTCAAAGGCCACACAAGGCGTGGATTTTTTAAAGAATATTTTTTCAAAGGCCACACAAGGCGTGGATTTTTTAAAGAATATTTTTTCAAAGGCCACACAAGGCGTGGATTTTTTAAAGAATATTTTTTCAAAGGCCACACAAGGCGTGGATTTTTTAAAGAATATTTTTTCAAAGGCCACACAAGGCGTGGATTTTTTAAAGAATATTTTTTCAAAGGCCACACAAGGCGTGGATTTTTTAAATGATATATTTTTTTAAATTAACAATAAGTCTTCGGTATTAGTTTATTTTTGGTGGGAGTATTATATTGTGATAATTAAAAAAAATCGAATGAAACGGAAGACTATTTCCTAGGTGGCAATGACAGCACAACCGATTAAATTGTCTTACCTTATATGTCGAAATATTGTTAAAATTGAAAACCCATCGCAATGACTCAATTGATACAACCGAAAAGAACTTTCCATTCCACCAGACAAATCATACCTTATTTAAAAATTAAAATTGTTTACGAAAACTCAATACAAAAACTAGAATGTCAGATATGTCAAAATAATAACGCCAACATAGGTACACTTCGACAGCGACGGCGACCTTAAATGCGAACACTTAATAATTTATTGAACTTTAATGAATGTCTGAAGCAATGAGACACGAACATACAAAAAAGTAAAAAAAAAAAACAATGACGTCCAATAAACCACACAGCCAACTATACAGATATGATGTCATCTGTGTTGTATCTTGAAATGCTGAAACAAAAAATCTGTCTGAAGTCGAAAAGATGCAAAAGGATTGTTGTATGCACTATTGGGGCATCCAATAACAACGGATGGTCCATCACACATTTGGGTGTGACATCATCGTTTTTCAGTTGTCCCTATTAAATTTGGACAATTTTGATTTGTTGTTTATTTATTTATATTTTTTGCATCCAATTGGAAATTTATAAATCAAAACAAACTGTCAATTTGTATAGGACACAAGGTCATGGTCAAGTTTAGGAACGTTTATTGTTTTTGATTTAAAAATTTCTTGAACTCTGTCAATTTAAACGAAATCGAAATCGATTTTTCATTGGAGAAGAAGATCGCTATTTTTGACAACTCGGGAGATAATAAAGTCTTCGATAAATATGGTAGAAGTGATAACGCCATCACTTAAAATTGAAGAATCCACGCCTTGTGGATGGTCTTTGAAAAAATATTCTTTAAAAAATCCACGCCTTGTGGATGGTCTTTGAAAAAATATTCTTTAAAAAATCCACGCCTTGTGGATGGTCTTTGAAAAAATATTCTTAAAAAAATTCACGCCTTGTGGATGGTCTTTGAAAAAATATTCTTTAAAAAATCCACGCCTTGTGGATGGTATTTAAAAAAATAATTCTTTAAAAAATCCACGCCTTGTGGATGGTATTTGAAAAAAATATTCTTTAAAAAAATCCACGCCTTGTGGATGGTCTTTGAACAAAAATTCTTTAAAAAATGCACGCCTTGTTTGGCCACGCTTTGTGTAGGCCTTTCAAAAATATTTTAAAAAAAATTCACGCCCTGTGGAGTCTTTAAAAATGTTTTTTTTAATATATTTTAAAAAATCTAAACCTTGGTCTTTGAAAAAATATTCTTAAAAATTTAATTTCTCAGCTGCGTTGAATGAAAAAAACTTTTTTTCTCTTAAAACCCCCCTATTTTGGATTATGCAGGTAGTTTCCCATGGTCTTCTATAGCCCGTTTACAGTTATGTCACGTTTCATAGAGGCGGCAACTGCAATGCCATGCCTGGTTGATTTTATACGGGTGATAATCGGATGTGTTTGAAAGGTGTGAAGAAAACTTCGATAAATTTTTATGTTGGGCATCACACATGGAAGATAAGACCTCCAAAATTTCGTAAGACCCACATTTATTTGAAATATTTTTTTGTATAAAATTCTCTCCAAATTGGAATAAAGGTATCAGTTTCAAGTAACCATTCCGGGAGAAAAGAAGTTAGAATGAAGTTCGTTGTAAATACGGTAGCAGCCTTGTGCTTGATGAGCGTCCATGGCAGATTTTTGGAGCAGCAGGATGAGGAAGGTGCACCACGTTTGGATGGTCGCATTGTGGGAGGACATAAAATCAATATTACCGATGCTCCACATCAAATATCCCTTCAGACTTCCGATCACATCTGTGGTGGTTCCATTATTTCCAAGCAATGGATTCTAACTGCGGCCCACTGTACTTAGTAAGATTAAAATATTTTAAAAATTTCAAAATTGAAAAAAAAGGAATAATTATGAAATTTCTATTCCAGTGGCAAAACGGCCAATCGTCTAAAGGTACGTTTGGGCTCCTCAGAATCAGCCAAGGGTGGCGAATACATTGATGTTGCTGAAATTGTCCAACATAAAAAATTCAACTACTCCAATGTGGACTATGATTATTCCCTGCTGAAGTTGTCACGTGAAATTGAATTCGATGATACAAAACAACCCATTAAGTTACCCGAAACCAAAGAAGATGCCAAGGATGGTGAGAACTGTTTGGTTACCGGTTGGGGTAATACACAAAATGCGATGGAATCAAATGATTGGTTGCGTCAAACAAAAGTTCCAATTTTCAATCAGGAGGAGTGTTCTGCCAAATATAAGAAATTTGGTGGTGTTACCGAACGTATGATCTGTGCTGGTTACACCGAAGGTGGTAAGGACGCCTGCCAGGGTGATTCAGGTGGTCCATTGATTACCAAGGATGGCGTTTTGATTGGTGTCGTTTCATGGGGTTATGGTTGTGCTCGTCCCGATTATCCTGGTATTTATTCGAGAGTTTCTTATGTTCGCGATTGGATTCGTACAAATAGTGGCGTTTAGATGTGAAAAAATAATGTGACATTTTGTTAGAAATAAAAAAAATCTTTAAAATAAGTTAAGTATTTGAATTTTAAAATAAGCATGGATTTTTGGTAATTATTTTTAGAGCCACAAAAAAGTGTGGATTTTTAAAATACTAACAAAGTTTTTAAGAATTATTTTTATATCAAAAGTGTTTTAAGTTTTTTAATGATATTTTTTTCAGTCAACACATAAAGGTGAGGATTTTTAATGTGGCATTTTTAACCCAAAAAAATATTTTTCAAAAGCCAAAATAATCCTGAATTTTTGAAATAATTTTGTTTTGAGGCGAGGATTTTTTAAACAATATATTTTCAAGAACCAAAACAAGGAGTAGATTTTTCAAAGAATCGTCATATTACAGATCGTCATATTACAGAGGCCACAATTATGACCCGAACATTGCGAAATTTTACATCGAGAAGAGAATTGGGCCAAATAAAATTCATGCCTACTTTGATAATGATCGGTCATTATTTAGCGGGTCAAATGAACACTGACTTTTGTGTGAAAAATGACAAAATTTGTATTCTATGCGTATATATTTACTCCAGAAGGATATATAGGATATAGACGAGAAGTTGATAGTGTATCCAAGAGGAGTGGTTGACCTTTAAATCGATACCAAATAAAGTAAAGTGTCTACTCGGATGTGGCAGTTACACTCAACTATTTACAGGTGCTTACGTATTCAGATATTATTTAGTAACCCATTACCACACTAGAGGGCGGAAATATAGCACTGATCGATTTAAATTTTCCATGAGGTTCCAATTATGGTCAAGGACAATGCCAATAATTTCAGCAACATTTTGACAATTTTGCGGGGGAGGTACCAGAAGGAGTGGATCGATATTCCCAATCTTCGAACTAGTACTAAGGTTGCAAGAAAAATAACGAGAGTTATCGTGCGCACCAGCCAGCCATTCAGACAAGCGGACATTTTTAACTCGATACCAAATGTTCTGAAACGAATTTGATTCAAAGAAACATGTGTTCTAAAGCCAATATTTCGACGAGGCATACATATACCGACATTAGCCATAAGGCTGAGGGTATGATAACAAAAACTACAAATTCTGTTGAGGCGAAAATGAGGGACGATTTCGGTCCTCACATAAGAAAATGTAGACCCCATTTAGAAATTTCAGTATATCACTCAAATTCGTCATTTTATATTAATACTTCTGATGTCATAATAAAGGTCAACCATTAAAGATCATGTCTTCCCGGATTGGAAATAAATGCACATTCTGTTACCTCCCACGTAAAAGTCAAGGTCCATTTGTCTAACTGATTATCATCTAAATAACGGGGTTAGAGAGGGGATAAAACTATTTCTTGAAGATAAATTCACTGTACAACACCAACAAATTACCACATAATTCCAACGGAGTACGAAAGAGGGGCTTAAAATAGAAGACACGTGTATCGAAGCTATAAAAGTTTACCTCGGGAGATAGCCCAAAAACGGTGGGCAATATTCCCCCATTTCAAGAGATTTGAAAAAATTCGGATTAAGATTTCTCAAAACCCTTGAATTTTAGGTAGGGGAGACTGGGGCACCTTCGGCATTGGGGCACCTTCGGCAATCGCGTTTTCGATATGAAGCTCTCACCGTACATCACTAGTTTCGATACATAGGTATCGAATATCGAAATAAATAACTGACACAAAGTTTGAAGTTTCTAGCTTATAAGCTTATTTAGATACGTGGGGTTATGTAGTTTTATAGGTGTTTCTGTAATATTTCAATTCCATTTCGTAAGTATTTCGTATATAAAACTTTTAAAATTTTTAAGACAATATTATTAAAAAGTGGTTAACTACGATGTGTATTATTATAGAAATATTTAAAAATATAATGTTTTTACAAAACTGATCGAAAAAAAATGAAAAAAACTATAAAAGTCCATTCGGGGTACATTCGGCATTTTAAAGTGGGGCACATTCGGCCATATACAGATTGTGCAATATTGTTTCCTTAAAATGTTTTTGAGTTTGTCTTTAAAACTAATCCTTTAATATAGTTCGAAATTGCATGTATAAGATCGAACGTGCTTGTATTTACCTAAATGCGATAGAAATCCCCTATTTCTGATGGTGTGTGCGACCTTGAGATGTAAACGTCCGCCGCTAGAAATTAAAGCCCTATAATTCAAACATTGTGTGGCGTATTAAAACCAAATAGAGCCTTTAGAGGATCAGAATGTCAACCAGACTGATAGCGATGGCAACTACCCGGCTATGGCTATTGTGCCGAATGTGCCCCATCAAATGCCGAAGCTACCCCGAGATGGGGCACATTCGGCGAATTTGACTTTTTTTACAAAACTGTAAAATTTTTTAACTAATACAATGTTTTTATATCTTTTTGGTACTATTTTTTATAATTAAGTGTCAGAGGACAATAATCAGCCATAAAGTTGTTATATATGTTGAATAAGTACTGAGATATAGAGCTCTAAAAAAAAAGTGCCGAAGGTGCCCCAGTCTCCCCTATATTGTGTTTTTCACAATATTACTGATATAAATGTGAGCAAAATTTTGTGTATTATGTAAACCCTCAATCGACACGTTGAAGATGTCTTTTCGAATCCTTTTTCCATAAACGATTGAAAACTCATTTAAGACGGAGCAATACAAAAATGTTCGCCATATAATTTTACTATTAGTCTCAAAATAGACCAAACCTCGAAAATCAGTCTAAACATCAAAAATCTTGAAAATATAGAAACTCATTTAAACCAGATTTTATTACGAATTTGTACCAATTTGTTTACCAATAAAAAAGACAAACCTTTTCTCCATCAAATTTTAGTATAAATCACTCAACAACAGAAATCGGTATATATACGGAATATGTGGTCGTCAATTTGGGACAAAAAATTCAATATTTTGCAATTTTTTTCGTAGAAATTACCCAGCATTTATTTCAATAACGTGAAACTTTATTTTTTCGTGCATAGTGTAAAAGAATAACATATTCTACCTTAAACTTTATCAATGAGTCTCAAAACAAACTATATATTTATATTCAATAGTTTTTTTTTAGAAATTTAACAATATTGGCAACAAATTCTATGATGACTTCAGTAAGTGTTAATTAGGCAGAACTGTTTCAAAATCTTCAATAAAACTGTATTTTTGAAGTATTTCGTCAAAGACAATATTATTCTACATCGAATTTCAGTATTATTTACAAAAGAACAGATTTTTGTAAAAACGATATTTTTGTAAAAAATTATCTCTAATTTGGGTATATACACGAATATTTGTATTTTGATCAAATTTCGCACTTTTTCCAAATTAATTGAAAACTAACCCACATACAGTGGCGACACGTTAACTAGCACAGTTATCTATATATATAAAAGAGTTGCGTTATAAGTGACTGACTGATCATCAACGCCCAGACGAAACGGCTAAAGCTAGAAACTTGAAATTTGGAATGTAGGTCGGGTTTGGTGAGTAGGCGTGTGATAAGGCGGGGTTTTTGGAAATTCGTACTAAAAGGTATTAAAAAGTACTAAAAACTGTATTACGCGGGAACGGTTAGATGTAGAACTCTGAAATTTGGTATGCATCTTTGCGTAGGATGAGTGAAGTGGTATGTGTGCAAAAATTTTGGAATTTAGTACTAGAAGGTACTAAAAAGTACTAAATATTATATTTCAATGGAACCGGTGGAAATATATATCTGAAACATGGTACGTAGCTTAAGCTATTACAAATAGAATAATGTGCAAAAATATTTTTTGGAAATTAGTACTAAAAGGTACTAAAAAGTACTAAAACTGTATTATTACGGAACGGTTGGAAGTAGAACTCTGAAATTTGGTATGCAGCTTTGTCAATGATAAGCAAATAAGAATGTGCGTGGAAATTAGTACTAAAGGTACTAAAATGTACTAAATACTATACTACGATGGAACAGGTAGTGATAGATAGCTGAAACTTGGTACGTAGCTTAAGCTATTACAAATAGAATGATGTGCAAAAATATTTCATGGAAATTAGTACTAAAATGGTACTAAATAGTACTAAAACTTGTACTACGTCGAAACACTTGGAACTACAAGTCTATAAATTCTGTATGCAGATTTGCAAATGATAAACAACTCAGAATGTGCGAACAATTTTGGAAATTAGTACTAAAAAGTACTAAATATTATACTACGTAAATATTATACTATGTAACTTAAGCTATTACGAATAGAATGGTGGGCAAACATATTTTTTGAAATTAGCACTAGAATATATTAAACAGTTATAAAAAGCCTAAATGTTAAACTTCGCATATAGCTTTAACTATTACAAATAGAATTTAATGCATAACATTTGGAAATTAGTGCTAAATAATAAAGTACAATAGAACTGGTATAAATAGAAATCCAGAATTTATGTTGTAGCTTACTCTATTGCAAATAGAATGCTATGCATAATTCTTTTAAGCTTAGTAATATATACTGTAGTATAATGAAACCTGAGGGAATTGAAATTACAAATAATATGCTATACAGTTATCAATTTTTGAAATTATTACTAAAATAGTACAAAATATTAAATTATAATGGGAGAGATAAAGATTGAAATCTGAAATTTAGTCTGTAGTTGAAACTATTACAAATAGAGCGATATGCATAAGTATTTTTGGAAAATTGTACTAAATATTGTACAGTGAATGGTAAAAAGTATAAATGTAAGTTTAGAGTGCAAAAATGTCCAATTCTTAATACAAATAAGAGGCTTGGTTTATTGGAAATTCGTATTATATGGCACCAAAAATACAAAATATTGCACTGTGTAGGGAAAAGTATAATTCTGAAATTCGGCATGTAGTTTTGTATATTATAAACAAATAGAGTACGAATGGAATACAAGTACTAAATATTGTGTACGGTAGAACGGATAAATATAGGAACTTATTATTAGATACTTATCTAGAACTATGTCAATAAACATTTATACACAAATATTTTGTAGAACTAAGTTCTAAAATGTATTAAAAAGTACACCACATTGTATACGGTGGTACGGGTAGATATAGAATATGGGTACAATACTTTTTCTATGAAAAACAATGATTTTCGCAATGTATGATATTTGTACTTAAAGTACTAAATATTGTATACGACAGAACGAGTAGAGGTATAGTCCCGAAATTTTATATGTATATTTAGCTATAACAAATTAAAGAAGGTTTTTTTGAAAATTGTTAGTAAAAATTACTAAATAGGAAACGAGGATATACTAAAAATACCGAAAAGTTTTTTCATTGGGGATTTTCTAACACGTAATGCACCAGAAATACTAAATTTCTGCAATTCTAATGGAAATCTTCGCTATAAAAGCATGTCTCTGCATAACAATTGATGATAATGGTACACAAGTACTAAAACTTACTACATGTTTTAAAAAACGTATTATGGTACTATTTGCATGTGTCCATCGGGAGGATCGAGAAAATAGTGCACATTCAGAAAATATAAAAATAAGTAAGTTGTACTCGATTTATTATGATAGAAGCATCAACGTTTCTGTTCGAAAGAAATACGGAGTAAGATCAGAGATTCTGTATAAAAATAAACATTTATACATAAATATTTTACAGAAATAAGTTCTAAAATGAACGAAAAAGTATAATACATAGTATAAGGCGGTACGAGTGGATATTAAATTTGGTAAAAGGCTTTTTCTATGAAAAACAACAATTTTTAGACTTTTGTTTGGCATTGACATTTAAAGTACTAAATATTGTATACGACAGAACGAGTAGATGTAGAGTTTTTTTTTAAATTTAATGGAAATTGCTTCCTTATAAAGGCAGGTCTCTGTATAACAAATGATGCGCTGTACAAAATATAAAATTACAATTTCGTGCTATATACAAGTACCTTAACTTACTACTTTTTCCCATTACAGGAAGGAACAACATAATTTGAGAAACTTCCTATTTATATTAGTCAATTTGAAGGATCGAGACAATAGTACACTTTCCGAAAGTATTAATATAAATAAGCTGCACTCGATTTAGTCGGATAGAGGCATCAATGTTTATGTTCGAAAGAAATGCGGAGTAAGATCTGAGATTTTCTTACAAAATTGAAGATATGGGACCTATCATTATTTAAATTGTTTCAAATTTAAACTTAATCCAAAAGTATATTGTGTAGCTAAATTAGTGTTTATTTATTTTAACTTTTAAAAGATCCGCTAACGACGGAGCGGGCCTATGCTAGTTATGCATATTTCCATAAACATTTCTATTCTTCCTTTTCTTGATATATTTACATTCTGTTGCCAGTTATTTGTTTAATAACATGTTGTTGTTAATTTGTAATTTTTGAATTGTCAAATAACTAAGTATATTTTAAAATAATGAATGGTATTGAATATATGAATATAATGAATAACGTCTCAAACGACAGATCTATTAATAGTTAATATGAGAAAATGTGGTCCTGTTTCAATTACACCAAGGATATGAAAAAAATCAACAACAACATATCCACAGGCATAATACAAAACTGAATAACTTGAATAACTTGTTTGGGCGCAATGCCAGGCGTAAACCATATGTGTCCGAAATAACTCGAGGTAATTTCGCCAAGACCCATTTATAAAAACCACTTGCTTATTAGAATAATGTACTGTAATATAAACAAAAAAGTATATAAAAACAATCAGAAGAATCACTTTTAATTAGGTAACAACAATATATGTAGTTTATATATAACTAGCATAGGCCCGCTACGTTGTTAGCGAAACTTTTTATAGTTAAATAAATAAACATTATTTTTGCTACGCAATATACTTTTGGATTAAGTACAAATTTGAAACATTTTTATTATAGGTTTTATATCTTAATATGTTTGTTTTAATCTCAGATCTTACTCCGTATTTCTTTCGTACAGAAACGTTAATGCTTCTATCCTACTAAATCGAGTACAAGTTCTGTAAGTTTACTATTTTCTCGATCGTCCCGATGGACTGATGTAAAAAGTTCTATAATACTGTGTTAACCTTTTTTGTTCCTTCCGGTAATTTAATACTAATGGTAAAATATCTAGTTCGTTTTAGTACTGATAGTAGTACCCTTATAGTACAAATTACAATTTGCACAGCGCATCATTTTTTATTCAGAGACCTGCCTTTATAGTGAAGATTTCCATTAAAATTGCAGAAATTTAGTATTTCTGGTGCGTTACGTATTACAAAATACTCAATGGTATTGTCGGTATTTTTAGTATATCCTCATAATAATGATCCAGCCAATGTGGTTGGAAACATCATTGGAAATATCAGTATTGTTATTTTAGAAAATTTGGAACTTTAGCATTTAAAATTGACTACACTTTAGTACTTGTGATGTTCAGCGGCTTATTGCATAGTTTCACTTATTTGTATTTGAAGTCTCGCCTGTTTTTCACTACACTAGAAATTTTAACCAAAATTCACATAATCATTCGCTGTAGTATAGATTCATGTGGGATTCGAAACTATATTTCATATAACCGTATATATTTCCATTAAACATTTTATTTACCATAGTCAAAGAGTAATACTAAAATTCGGATATCTTTCTCTAACATTTTCTATTTAGTACTTTTTACTAAAAATTAAAAAAAATACTTTTTTTAATTTGTTTAAACAAAATATACATACAAAATTTCAGGACTCTACCTCTACTCGTTCTGTCGTATAAAATATTTAGTACTTTAAGTACAAATGTCAAACAATATTGCCAAAATCATTGTTTTTATATCCACCCGTACCGCCGTATACAATGTGTTGTACTTTTTAGTACATTTTAGAAGTTATTAATGCAAAATTTTTATGTATAAATTGTTATTGTCATAGTTCCAGATAATTATTTAATAACAGGTTCCTATCTTCATCCATTCTACCGTATACAATATTTAGTACTTGTATTCGATTCGTATTCTATTTGTTTATAATATACAAAAAATGTTCCCATACTGTGCAATATTTTGTATTAATGATGCCATTTAGTACGAATTTTCAATAAACCAAGCCTGTTAATTATAGTTGGACATTTTTGTACTCTAAATTTACATTTATATTTTTTACCATTCACTATGGTACAATATTTAGTACAATTTTGTGCATATCGGTCTATTTGTAATAGTTAAGCTACATACTAAATTTCAGATCTCAATCTGTGACTTTTCCATTATAAGTTAATATTTTGTACCATTTTAGTACAAATTTCAAAAATATATTAATATATAGCATAGTATTTGTAATAATTAAATCTATGTGCCGTGTTTCAGATTTCTATTCCTACCGGTTCCATTATACTACAGTATTTAGTACTAATTCCAAAAAGTTATGCTTAGAGTAAGCTACATACAAAATTACAGATTTCTATTTCTACCAGTTACATTGTATTTACATATTTAAGTTAAAGCTATATGTGAAATTTTAGAACTTTTTAATATATTCTAGTACTAATTTAAAAACAAAATATGTTTGCCCATCATTCTACTTGTAATAGCTTAAGTTACATACCAAATTTCAGATATCTATCCCTACCTGTTTCATCGTAGTATAGTATTTAGTACTAATTTGCAAAATTTGTTCACACATTCTGATTTGTTTATAAATGACAAAGCTGCATACCAAATTTTAGAGTTGTAGTTCCAACCGTTCTGGCGTAATACAGTTTTTAGTACTATTTAGTACCATATTTGTTCTAATTTCCAAAAAATATTTTTTGTACATCATTTTATTTTTAATGACTTAAGCTACATACCAAATTTCAGACATCTATCTCTACATTTTCCATCGTAGTATAATATTTAGTACATTTTAGTACCTTTAGTACTAATTTCCATAACTTGTTCACAAATTCTGATTTGCTAATCACTGACAAAGCTGCATACCAAATTTCAGAGTTCTACTTCCAACCGTTCCGGAGTAATACAGTTTTAGTACTTTTTAGTACCTTTTAGTACTAATGTCCAAAAAATATTTTTGCACAGTATTCTCTTTGTAATGGCTTAAGCTCCATACCAAGTTTTAGTTATGAATCTTCACCAATTCCATTCAAATACAATATTTAGTACTTTTTAGTACATCTAAGTACTAAATTCCAAATTTTTTTCACAAATTCTAGTCCGCTCGCCATAGACAAAGCTACGTGCCAAATTTCAAAGTTCTACATCTAACCGTTCCCGCGTAATACAGTTTTTAGTACTTTTTAGTACCTTTTAGTACGAATTTCCAAAAACCCCGCCTTATCACACGCCTACTCACCAAACCCCACCTACATGCCAAATTTCAAGCTTCTAGCTTTAGCCGTTTCGTCTGGGCGTTGATGATCAGTCAGTCACTTATAACGCAACTCTTTTATATATATAGATGACAATTGAAAAAAAAAATGTTTCATTAATTTCTTCATTTGCGAAACGTGCTATTTTAGATGTCGCCACTGTATATGCGGAATATATTGTCATCAATTTGGACAAAAACTTTAAATATGTTTAGTAATTTCTATCATAGAAATTTCCGAATATTTACTTTAATTAAAGTGTTTGCATGTAACATGAAACTTAATTTTTGAAGCATAATGTTAAAGAATAAAATAATCTATATCAAATTTCAATAGAAGTCTCAAAACAAACTATATATTTAAACTCAATAGTTTTTTTTTATTTACAGTGTAACATTAACAATATTGACAACCAATTCTTGGTTGACTTCAATAAGTGTAAATTAAACACCTTGCAGAAATGTGTCAAAATCTTCAATAAGACTGCATCATAGGAGTATTTCGTCATAGACAAAATTATTGTACATCGAATTTTGCTATTAGTTACAAAAGAAAAGATTTTTGTAAAAACGATATTTATTTGTAAAAAAAAATCTTTAATTTGGGTATATACAAGAAAATTTGTACTTTTATCAAATTGAACGCTTTTTCCAAATTAATTGGAAACTACCCCGCATATATTCTCTGAAGATGAATGAATCAACTGTAGATGAAGTCTTCAATGTGGCCAATTTTCTATGGAAATTCTATAGAAAAATTCTCCTATGAATCATTTTAGAAGTCTACTGCTTCTATATAGAAGAAGTCACCAATGGAGCATACTACTTAAAACAATCTACTTACAAGCTTATCCCATTATAAATATATTTTCGATTGAAAAATATAATTATTTTTATTACCATTTTTTCGAATTTATTTTTTTGTACAAAAATATATATATATATATTTTTTTTTTATTTTTGTGAAAAATATGTTTTTTTTTTTTAATTTTTTCCATGTTTCGAACCACTGTCTTCAAAGCCAATGAATTTATGACTCTGTAAGAACGCCTTAACATAAATTCCATTATCTGTTATTTAACACAAGCTCCACTAGCTGCATATGTTAACACCTCCACAAAAATGTTAAAGCTTTACATACGAAAGCTTAAGCTTCACAATAACTGTTAGTTAAGCGCTGTGGGGGAAACCAAACAAAAATCGTAAACAGTTGCAGAGCAAACGAAACAGTTTATATTTAACAGCGCTAACGAACGGTTCTATTTCTGGCAAAGAAACGGAAAAAAACGCAACAACAACAACGCATAAATAAAACGAAAATAAATAATAAAATAATCATAATAATTATAACTTCGGTTCAATACGAAATTATTTCAATATCAAAATAATAAAAACAAAAAATAAATAAATAACGAAAATAAAAAAAAAATTAATACGACAAAAAATTGAAAAACAAATTTTGATTTCCAAAATAATACATACGAATGCGTGTTGAAAGTTGATCTGAAGAAAAGCGATTTAAACCGATTATCATCAACAATTTTCTGTTTGCCTAGAACTGATTTTTTGTAACGATTTAAAATTTCAAAACAAAAATTAAATAACGAAACTTATCCTTGCTACTCATTTTTTGCCATAACTTAAAAAAATAAAAAAAGTAACAACAACAACAACAACAAAAATCCGACCTCAAACGGAAAATCCCCCTCGCAAGTGGAAAAAGTAATTCAAATGCAATTCTAAAAATCCTTTGTTTCGAAACAAAGGACAACTAAGAGGACTGTAAGAAGAAAAAAAATACCCCTGCAATACAAGGCCCCACTCTAGCCCGAGCAATATCAACAACAATTGCAGTGACAAATAGTGAATAGCAAAACGTGTCTAAAGGTGTCCTTTAACTCCTTGGCATTGTGAGTGTATGACTGTGTGTGTTTCTTAAGATCTCTCGTCTCCAGACAAGGACTTACGGGAAAACAATAAACGAAAGGAAATAAGAGAAAGCCCATTTTTTCGTTCGGTTTTAAAAGAAACCCATTTCATATTCAATTTTGTGGATACGAAAAGGCAAACAAGAAGGAAACAAGTAAACCAAGTCAGAAGCCGAGCAAGGATATTTTAAACAAAACACACATTTGCCGGACACTTACTTCGACGCCATTAAAAAAACGTAAGTATGTAATTACAAGACCACAACTGGCCACTGGGGGTTACTACATTCTGTGCCACTACTTTGAGAGGGTGGTTTACAACAACAAGAACAACATCAAAAATGCATGTCCCTGAATTACAAAACAACAAGTAGTTTTGTTAGTTGTCTCCCCCCTAACCGCCATAAAACTTAACTTTATCTATGAATTGGCTATGGACACAAGTGTCTGGAAGGATGTGTGGGATTTCATTGCTCATATACAAAAAAAAAAAAAATAATAATTTGAATATTTTTTTGTTGTTGCTTTTCTTGAAACTGGTTTTAAATTTAAATCTGTTCTATACCCCAAATAAAATATGATATCATTTGTATGAAGGCCCACCATCATCAGCGTCGTCATCATCATCTACCTACATAATTTTGACTGTTTTTTTCTTCTATTAGCTGAATGAGTGAATTTTAATATTTTTTTTGACAAGGTGTTATTAAAATGTGGGGCTCTGTAGATTAATTTTAAATGGATTTTGAAGAATGTGTTTTTTTCCTAGATTCTGAATCTAATTTCCCAAAGTAACCCAGAGTTCATGAAGTAGAGAGAAATCTGAGCTAATATTATTATATAAATTAATATCGAAATAGTAATTAGAAATCTAAATATCGGTAGGTAACACTGATCTAACGAAGGTTTTTCGAATTTGGAAAAAAGAATGTACCAAGGGTATTGATCAATTAAAATATCCCTGACCTACCTCTATCATAAATATATTAATACTAAACATTTACTTCGCAACATCTCGAAATATTCGTGGGACTCCCAAACATGTTAAAATGACCTTTCTCTAACTGTGTTTTGTTGGATATATGCGGATGTTATTTTAACTGTTCTTTTAGATGAACCCACAGATGCTCAATTGGGTTCAAGTCGAGGAATTAACCTGGTGTTTGTTGGGGCCACATTTTCACATTCAAAGCTTTGTCTTTTACATCGTTATTTTGATAGAAGGAGAAATTATCGTCAATACTCAATTTTCGATCCATATTTCCCTCAATAATACAAAAAAATTCCATAATCGATACACAATCAAGCTTAACAGTCGATCGTATATTACATTCTCTGATCTCCTCATTTGGCCTTCTCTAGACATATAAGCGTCCATCAGATCGAAAAAAGTTGAACATGTTTTCATCAGCAAATTTTTATTGGGATTTTTTCTTAAATTCTCAATCTCGAGGACCCTAACTGATGACTATTTGTTTAAGGGAACTCCACCATTCTCGATTTTAATTTTTCTAGATTTTCAATGGGCTGGTAAATCAATACCAATGCTTTTTAAGGTTTGTAACTTTGCACATATATATTTGAAGATTTAAAAGAGAAGAAGAAGAATTTAAAAGAGAAGAAAAAAAATTTAAAAAAAATTTTGTTGATGTCTTGTTGTTGTTTTTTGTAATTAAAGAAAAGTCCTTATTTTTGATGGCGGGCATGATAACTTCTCACTGGAACATCGGAATCCGAAAATTCCAACGGTGTTAGAAAGAGTACATGACTGGCTCTGGTATGAACTAGGA
The DNA here is from genome assembly GCF_032173495.1 of Musca vetustissima. Lineage (NCBI taxonomy): Eukaryota > Metazoa > Arthropoda > Insecta > Diptera > Muscidae > Musca > Musca vetustissima. Next base: position 59,024 of record NW_026888243.1, read on the forward strand.
TTATTGACTTCGCTCTAAAATTAACAAAATGGCGGACCTTTGAAAAAATATTTTTGGAAAATCGCCGATTTTTGACCACAAACTAAATTAAAAAATAAGGAAGATCTTTGCCGATTGGCTTTATCCTAGTTCATACGATAGCTATACACACACAGAGAAACCTGTAAAAATTTGGAATCGATTGGGTTAATAGTTTTTGAGTTATCGTGCCCGCCATTCGCAAAAGACACAATAAATGCTGACACAATGATGCTGACACAATAAATCGGCTGTATCTTCAAGAGTTCTTTAGATTTTCACTTGAAATTTTGTAGGGACATTCTTGAATGAGTGTAGATTCTAATTAAAAAAAAATTGACCCCGAGAATGGGGGGTCCCCTTAAATTTCAAAAATTCATAATGAGCTATATATTGAAAAAAGTGTCTACAGTAATGAAATATTGGGGGTACCTTTATATGGGAGCTGAAAAAGACCAATATTTTTTGTAAATATCTTTGGTACGTATTGAGAACCCAAAATTTGTTGGAAAAACTTTTAAAATCCTCAAATACCGCAAATTGAGCAGTACTGTTATAGGGACCGTATTAGAACTTAACCTTCTTCTGCTGATCCTGGAAAAACATTTTAAATTTAAAAAAAAAACGCTCTGCCTTAGATGACCCTAATAAAAATAACACAAAACATTCTTGATGTTCGGTTGGTTCTTCAAAAATATTATTAAAAAAAATCACGCTTGTGGCTCTGATGTCCCCTAAAATTAATCATTTAAAAATCCACGCTTATGGAAGGCCTTTAAACTATATTGTCCAAAAAATATTCTTAAAACATCATCGCCTATGGAAAGCCTTAAAACAATATCGTCTAAAAAATATTCTTAAAAAAATCCAGGCCTATGGAAGGCTTTTAAAATATTCTATAAAAATATAGGCTCATAGAAGGCTTTAAATATTGCCTGAAAATATAAAAAAATCAGGAAATGGAAGGCCTTTTAAAATATTGCCAAAAATTTATTCTTTAAAAAAATTCAGGAAATGGAAGGCCTTTTAAAGTATTGCCAAAAATTTATTCTTTAAAAAATCCAGGGCACGGAAGGTCTTTAAAAATATTTTCTAAAAATATTCGTTAAAAAATTCAGGCCATGAAAGACCTTTAAAAAATGTTCTTTAAAAAATTCAGGCCATGAAAGACCTTTAAAAAAATGTTCTTTAAAAAATCCACGCCTATGAAAGGTCTTAAAAATATTCTTCAAAAAATCCACGCCTATGGAAGGCCATGAAAGGTCATGAAAAAAAAATCCACGCCTATTGAATAAATCCGAGCCTGTGGCACTGATGACCTATAGAAAATATATATACTTTTTTAATTCAAGATTGTATCTTCGACAACCCTTTAAAAAACATCGCTTGTAGGTCTGACAACCATTGGAAAAATGTTCTTTAAAAACTCCCAACTTCACAGCTTTAAAAACTCAATACTTGTAGCTGTTCATATTAATCAAGGTCCTCTTCTTGAGGCCATAAGTATGCCAGTTATGGCTATTCGAGAAATATTCGGTATAAGTCCATAGTTTGGACTCGAAAGGTGGAAATCGAAAAATGGATTCTTGCGATAAAAAAGAGAATTACGACGATAGGCCCAGGACTTAAATCCACGCCTATGGAAGGGCATGAAAGGTCATGAAAAAAATCCACGCCTATTGAATAAATCCAAGCCTGTGGCACTGATGACCCATAGAAAAAATATATATATATTTTTTTTTTAATTCAAGATTGTATCTTCGATAACCCTTTAAAAATCATCGCTTGTAGGTCTGACAACCATTGGAAAAATGTTCTTTAAAAACTCCAAATTTCACAGCATTAAAAACTCAATACTTGTAGCTGTTCATATTAATCAAGGTCCTCTTCTTGAGGCCATAAGTATGCCAGTTATGGATATTCGAGAAATATTCGGTAAAAGTCTATAATTTGGACTCGAAAGGTGGAAATCGAAAAATGGATTCTTGTCATAAAAAAGAGTATTACGACGATAGGCCCAGGACTTAGACCTTAAAGTTAATTTAAAAAAATGTCAGCCTCATTGGCCTGAAAGAACTTAAATTTCTTTCGATCTAGCTTCATAGGCCTTAAACATATACTCAAAAGTTCAGAGATATGAAATATTTAAATAAACAACGCCTAGAGCTCTATAGGCCCTACACAAATATATTTAACAATCCTCAACCAAGGAACCTTAAACAGTATTTTAAAATATCCACGATTATAGCTTTAATAGTCCACGGAAAACTATTTTTAAAAAATCCACGCTAATAAAGTCCTGACAAAAAATCTGTTTTTAAAAATCCACACTTATAACAATGTTGGACATTAAAATATACACTGATAGTCCATCAGCACGTTTATCCTTTACAAAATGGATATGACTTTCTAACAATAAAATCTACACTTTTGCTCCCAATTTCTTAAAAAAATGTTCTTCTGAAAAAAAATCTTAAAAATGTTGAGGGTTCTTCTACAATATTCTAAAAGAACACCACTCATAGCTCTGATAGTCCTTAACATACTTGCAGTCGTTTAAAAAATAATTCGAACATAAATAATATTTGCTCCGACACTCCGTTGATATGCAAGTTTTGTTTTGATAGACCCTAAAAAATTGTTTTACCTAAATACCAAATATATACCATGAAATTATTATTAAAGGACCAAGTTTTGGGTCCTATATAACAGTTCCCTTACCTTTTGTTATTTGGAGATTTTTCTGAACATATTTCAACCATCTTGACTTTAATTATCCGATTTTGTTATTTTCTCAGAACATCAATTTACAATGGCATATAGGCCATATAAAAGTCCCGATCGAGTTTACGTATTTCAACGTCCGTCTCATTGATGAAATTTATTAAATCCACACTCGGACAAAATTCGAAAAAATATACAAAATTCTACGCCATACTTATTCTTTAAAAATCCAAATTTATTGTTTTAAATTTGTTACAGGGAAATCTGAAATATTTGAATTTCATAAGCTACGTCAGCGTATAAGCTACGTCATAAATCATACGACTACCAAATAACGCATGACTATTTATTCACATTTATACTTGTTTTACTCTAATATATCTTACAAATGTTATTTAAAAATTCACGTTCAGGAAATTTTTTGAGATACAGTTAGTACGTAGATAATTAAATTATAAAAATATATTGTATTAAAAATCCACATTCAGACAAAATTTGAAAAAATATATAAAATTCCACTTCATACCTGTTTCACATCCATAAAAACTCAAATTTATTAATTTAAATGCCTTTCTAATAATATTATTTGTTTGTAGTGATCTCAGTATTATTTCGATTTAATCTTTGAATCATTGTGCGTATACGCTACGTCATCAATCATACGACATCGAGTACCACTACCAAATAACGCATAACTACAAATCCGACAAATCTGATTATATTTTATATAACACGACCTTTTAATGGATTAATAAATTTATCTCAAGTTCACAATGGAAGTCAAAGTCATTTTCCAAAAGATACCCCCATTATTTATCCTTGAGCCAAATAACAAATTGACTCCAACAACAAAAATAATAAATATATAAGAAAACAATTACATAAAAACCAATTAAACTAAATTATTCATAAACAAATAGAAAAGAAACCAGTATTTTCCCCTCACCATGCCGTTGTCTCTATGTCAATGAACTTTTTGTTGAGCCGAGGAAAGAAAAGGATAACACGAGCCCAAGCAATGACAAAGCGTAAACAATTAAAGTAACCGCAGCAGGATAAACTCAATACGAATGGTACGAATACGCTATGAAAAACAACAACGACGACAACAAATAGTTGAGAAACCCCAAACAGCAACATAAAAACTTCTGATGAACAATCAGGTTAATGGTTATGCCACGGCGGCAAAGAAAATTATTTCGCCAAAGAAGTTAGCAGCAGTGGGGAAAAACGAAAGAAAAATACGCACACAAGTATAATTTATGATATATCGAAGGAAACAAATATTGCTAAGTCTATTTGAAAGCATTGTTCGCAGTCATGTTTGTGTGTACAGATGGGTGGATATGTGGAATTTTTAAAAGAGAAATATTTTTCATGGTTAGAGAGAGAGGAACATAACCAGTTAAGGCGATTTTGAATCAAATTTTTAAAGGAATATATTTTTCAAGGCATATCTTTAAGGCGCATAACCATAAGGCGGATTTTTAAAGGAAGGCGTGGATTTTTAAAGGAAATATTTTTCAAGGCATATCTTTAAGGCGTGGATTTTTAAAGGAAATATTTTTCAAGGCATATCTTTAAGGCGTGGATTTTTAAAGGAAATATTTTTCAAGGCATAACCAAGGCGTGGATTTTTAAAGGAAATATTTTTCAAGGCATAACCACAAGGCGTGGATTTTTAAAGGAAATATTTTTCAAGGCATAACCACAAGGCGTGGATTTTTAAAGGAAATATTTTTCAAGGCATAACCACAAGGCGTGGATTTTTAAAGGAAATATTTTTCAAGGCATAACCACAAGGCGTGGATTTTTAAAGGAAATATTTTTCAAGGCATAACCACAAGGCGTGGATTTTTAAAGGAAATATTTTTCAAGGCATAACCACAAGGCGTGGATTTTTAAAGGAAATATTTTTCAAGGCATAACCACAAGGCGTGGATTTTTAAAGGAAATATTTTTCAAGGCATAACCGTAAGGCGTGGATTTTTAAAGGAAATATTTTTCAAGGCATAACCGTAAGGCGTGGATTTTTAAAGGAAATATTTTTCAAGGCATATCTTTAAGGCGTGGATTTTAAATAAAAAATTTTTAATAATCCACTTCTAATGCCCTGAATTTTTTTATTACATTTTCTTGTCTTGCCATAACTGAAAATTATCAATTATTTTTATGAGTTTTTAATAACAGATATGTTCAAACACTTTTTTCTTAATTAAACGAGTTAAGAAAATTGTTAGTTGTTTTATTTTTTAGTGTTCAATTCAAGGCATGGGACTATGACAAACTCTTGCAACATTTGCAGCTAGCAGTCAGTTGTCACAGTCTGAAAAGGTGAACAGCATTTAAAGAATTCACATAAAAAAAAGTTGCAATGACCATAAAATAGAAACTTATGACACCAAATTGTTGCCAATAAATGGCAAGCGTCTTAGAATTCTTTTTTTTTTTTTGGAGTATTGAAGTTTGCCAAACATTTTTTTGAAGAGTTAAAATAGTTTTTTGGGTCGTTAAAAATATTTTCAGTTAGTCAAGGAGTTCAGTAAGTCAGGAAAATAAGTGTTACATTCTAAAGTTAAGGATTGTTGGATCCGGCAGCATTTTATATTTATTATTATACCTTTAATAGTTTCAGACCTCAATACGATTTTCCTATGCAATATCCATGCATTTGAATCCGCATCTCTTTCTTTATTTATAGTTATTTTTTGCATTATGTTCTTGTCTTCATAATCCCACTAACCAATTGCAATGACAGCTATGAGACATTCATTGCAACATAACCGCTCAAACGACAACACCATTGGGAAACAACTCTGGAAACAGTTATTTGGTCACATTCAATATTCACACTTCTTTTACTTTTTTTTTAATTGGCATCATGCCTACGAATGCATCAACTGGTATTGGGAAAATGAAGACGCATGACGCCACTATCATAATTTCACTAGAGAATTGTTGAGCACAGTGTAATGAAATGGAAAAAAATGTGAAAAATCAATATATAAAATAGTTTCTATAATAATATGGCTTACAAGTATTGTTATTAATCATATGAGTGACGTATGATTATTGACAACACTCATACGCCCCGAAAAGTATGACCAGTAAAGGAAGGAACAATATTGGATAGAATTTTACTCTAATATTTTCTATTTGAGGATATGACAAATGTTTCTGTGAAAATATTTGTTTCGCTAGAATCAAATATAATTTCAAGATTTTCTCATACCTCTGGCTATTAACCGCTCATTCCGGGCAAAGACAACTCAGTGTTAAATAATTTTATATTATAGGGTCGTATACGTATTGTCAATACTAATACTTCGCACAGGTAGGTCGGTCGTCGAAACTGTTTTAAATCATTTGCACAAAGCCGGATTCAAAAAGAAGCTCGATGTTTGGGTGCCGGAGGACAACGCTAAGCCACACACATCTACAGTGACTCGCCAGAAACTTCGGGAACTTGGTAGTTGGGAAATTTTAATGCATCCGCCATACAGTCCGGACTTGGCACCAATCGATTATCATATTTTGTTGATATAATTCGAATCTACACTGATTAAAGAATGTCTCTACAAAATTTCAAGTGAAAATCTCAAGAACTCTTGAAGATGTAGCCGATTTATTGTGTCAGCATCAAGTGACGGCTGAAGGGCTTCTCAAACTTTAAACGCGTTTTTCTCTAAACATTTTTTTGCGAATGGCGGGCACGATAACTCAAAAACTAATAATCCAATCGGTTCCAAATTTTGCAACGTTTCTCTGGGAGTGTATAGCTCTCGTATGAACTAGGATAGAGCCAATCGGTGAAGATCTTCCTTATTTTTTAACTTGGTTTTTAACTTGGTTCCAGTGAGGAGTTATCATGCCCGCCATCAAAAATAAGGACTTTTCTTCAAATACAAAAAACAATAACAAACATTTTTTGTAAATTATTTTTCTTCTCTTTTAAATCTTCAAATATATATGTGCAAAGTTACAAACCTGAACAAGCATTGGTATTGATTTACCAGCCCATTGAAGTTCTTTAAAAATAAACATCGAGAATGGGTGGGGTTCCCTTAATGGTAAAAATTTGTATCTAGGGAGGATTGTGAAAGACGACTATTAGAGTTTTTCGCAAATATAGAGCAGGACTTCTATGAGAGGAGGTATTAAGAAGTTACCTTTAAAATGGCAAAACATCATACAACGAAACGTTGCATATTTGGCCCAAATCGGACATTCCGAAGTATGTTAAATAAAGTCCTATAGTTCATATAAAAATAATGGATTTCTTTTTCCCCCAACCTAATATTAACCGATCATTACCAAAAACAAATAGGGGTCTTCTTTGGTCTGTATTGTGTTCACAAATTATATTGGACAGACTGACGGATACATGTCTAAATCGACTCAGCTGGTCGAGATATGACGATCGGCAAACTCTTGGGACCACACAAAGCTATAATACCCTGACAAGAAAGTAGTGTAGGATATAAAAAGAAACCCCAAACAAACTATCAACGTCACATAAGTTTTGGAGTTTTTGAATAATAGGGTTACAAATATATATCAGAAATTATGTATATGTTTCTGAATTGTTCAGAAAAAAAATGTTTCTTAATTGTTGAGAAGACGTCTAATAAATCTTTTTTTTTATAATAATACGGCGTATAAGTATTGTTATTAATCCTATAAGGAACGTATGATTATTGACAACACTCATACGCCCCCTAAGGATATTAAAAATAATCAATACAGAGCGAATGCCATCAAGTAGAATTTTAATTTTCTCCATGCGCTCAAAGCAATTGTGGAATCACTTTTCCATTTGAATCACATTAAAACGATAAGTTTAGAAAGCTTCGACTGCACCTTCTGGCAAAGAATATTGTTATCCATTGGGTTGGAGGAAAAATAGAGGTGATTTCATGGATGCATGACTGTTTCTAGGCGATTTGTGAGAATTCCCTCTTGGATCGCAATGATTAAACTTCTCTTTTTTTAACGATTACTTCGGGCAAAGATCTTCACATTTGAGCAAAATTGATTTCATTAAACAAGTTATTTCACAGTGGGATAGGATGATGCTTCATCATCACACAAATATTTAAGTCCATCGATACACTTTGGTCAGGATAATCCTCGTGACCAAAATGTCACGAATTAATGCAATTTTTCTGCAAATCGTTTTTTTTAAATCACTATAAACAACAAATGAAATCGTAGTGCGTACGGCATTTAGTAGTTCCTGGGCCAGAATATATTTTTCTGTCATTTGTAAAAAAGTATGTGTACTATAGGCGTATACGTGTTGTCATTACTTATACGATCCCATATGGTCCAATAAAATTATAAAATGTCGACACCAAATAATCAATGTCTGAATATTGTTCCTTATTAATTCCAAACATTAGTGCTTACAAAGGAATGTATTTTTTTCATCGAGGAGGTAACAAAATTCGGTGGTTCTACTGTGAATGTTTAAATCCCGTTTTCTTTACTATTTTGAAAATTCGATACCATAATCCACTGTGCAAATTTTCTTTATAAAAAATTCATGTCTGAATAAACAAAAATGTGTCTTGAAATAAAAGCTACGCTGAGTATAAGCAATGTGAAAATTTATTTGCAAACAATCTGAAAACCGCATAAAGAGAAATTGTAGACTGGTGGTTAAGAAGATGTGAAAATTTTTTCCAACATAACACACATAAATGCCTCATGTTATAAATTAAAGAAAAAATTGAAAAAAAATCCCACAATACCGTAAATTATTTAAATTTCTATCAAAACATATTTCGAGATACATAAGAATATTTATGAGAATGTAATAATTGTGGGAAACAACAAATGAAAGCATGTGAAAATGTTTTATACTGAAAAAATCTGTTGAAAAAAACAGTGAGCGGTGCAGTATAGTCGGACGGGACGACCATATGATAACCTATACAACATGTCTATATCGACTCAGCTAGTCGAGATATGATGATCTTTATACTGAAAGGTGGGTCTAGGAACAATATTTCACGGCGTTACAAACTCTTGGGGCTGCATAAAGCTATAATACCCTGACAACATAGTTGTGTAGGGTATAAAGAAAGGAATGAAAAATTAAAACTGATGTTATAATGGAAAAACAATTACTTAGAAAATCTTAATAATAAACAACAATATCAGCCTAATGTCCACTAGGACTACACTTACGGGACCATATCCTTTTCATACATTTTTAAAAAATCAACGCCTTGGAAGGCCTCCAAAAAATTATTTTTAAAAAATCTACGACTTGAAAACATGTTCATGTCTTCCTTGATGCCTTGAAAAATATTTTTAAAAATCCAAAAATATCCATGCATCACTTAATGCCTTCAAAATATTTTTTAAATCCACGACTTCCTTAATGGCTTTAAAATATTTTTTTTTTAAACGACTCCCTTAATGCCTTGAAAATAGTTTTTTTTTAATCCATGATTCTATTATTGTTTTGAAAAATATTTTTTTAATCCACGCCTTTAATGATGTCGTTAAAAATATTTCCTGTCCGTCTGTCCGTCCGTCCATCCATGTATTTTTGTTAACAAAGTACAGGTCGCATTTATGATCCGATTGGGATGAAATTTGGCACAGGTCACTTAATTGGCCCAAGGGCGAACCCTATTGAAAATGGGAAAAATCGGTTCAAATTTAGATATAGCTCCCATATATATTTTCGTCCGATTTAAGGTAAATGGTGTACCAAAGTCCCTATATATATATTTCGATTTGCACGAAATTTGGCATAGAGCCGATAAGCACACAATTTTGTACAATGTACTGTTAATATAACCTTTCGTGTGTCAAGTTTTCTTGAAACTGGTTCAGATTTACATATATTTCGTCCAATTTTAAGTAAATGGCACACTAAAGGCCCATACACGTACAGAAATTAATATCTAGCAAAGTTTGCTTGAAATCGGTTCAGATTAGGTTCCATATATAATTTCGATCTATTCATGTTGACTGTATACCAAATAATGCCTGATTGATACATTTTAAACAGTGCGTGTGCTTTAAATCTATTTACAAAATTTACAATAGGTTGCAAAATGGCATGTGTTGGAATTTATGTTAGTCGGTTTACTTATAGATAAAGATCGCATATTTAATTTCGTTCAATTTCATGTAAATGTTCCTTAGAAAAGGCGACGTCTGTTAGGATACATATGTAGAATATCCCCAAAGTGGTGAAGGTTATCATATAGTCGGCCCAGTCCGACTTTACTACTTTCCTTACTGGTTTGTTTTAAATTAGTCTATATGGATCTGATATATATGTAGGAACTAAAAATTATATATATACATTAAAAGAATATATATTTAAGTCCAGTTTAAATGATAATCTATCTAAAATAATCATAGTAAATTGGTTATAGCTGTCGGATGGCTTAATTTTTTAGTTATTTTTTATTGGGGAACATCCAAATTAATGTTCCCCAGTTTGTTAAATTTATGATTGGTAAGAAGAAACAATTTAAGGAAATATATTTAATTAAAATCATCAATTTTTGGTTATGTTATGTTTCGAAATTTAATCACCTGTAAACAGCCATCAAAATTATGATATCATCACCGTTGACCAATGACACCAATATATGATTAATTAATTATATGTTTTTATATTTTTAAATTAAACAATAATTTATAACAACCACGCAATCAGCAACAAAAAAATAAACGATTAACTGGTCATTGATAATTGAAAGTAATCTATGATATCGAAGACAGCTCCGCTTATGGTTAAAAAGGAAATTGGTTTCTTACTTCACCATCGTTTCAAATTTCATTTAATTGAAACTTAATACAAGTTTTCAAATTAGTCTCGTAAAAAACCTTACAATTTTGGGTTGCAAAAAATAAAATTTTAATTTCCTTTTTCCGTCCAAGACAAAATTGTATCGCATTTTTTTATTTTAAAATAGAGCGATCTACTTAAAAATGAAAGAAAGAACCGAACCAGATATAGTTTCAAGAATGCGAAATTAGGTTGCCGCAGAACAAAAACAAAAGAAAAAAGTTCATTAGTTGGATGTTGTTGGTTTTGTTGTTGAATTTGTTAACTGAATTTTTGTAAGACACTCATTCGAGAAATAAAGTTTTTGTTTTTTTTTGGTTTTGCATTCGTGGGCTTTCTAACGACCGGTTTTCTAGTTAGTGGAACCATTACCCGCTGATGTCATAGCTTATTTGTACAAAACGGGCGTCGTCTCATTTAAGTTTTGGTTTCGGTTTTGTTGTGTTTTTTTTGTCTCAAGATGTATTGGCCAAGTAGTATTTCTGTTTTTGTTGCTGTTCTGTTTTTCTTTAAACAATTTTTTTTGTTATTATTTTTTTTCTTTGTTTTTTTTTTTTGGTTTCTTTTGTTTTTGTGGTCTACCTCAAAAACTCCATGTTATGCGCTTTCCGTTTTGAATGGCTTTGTGTCTGTGTGTGCGGTTTTTTTGAGTAACTTTTTTGCGGCTTATAAATGAAATCTTTAAGCCAAATATCCGCGAGTTGGAACAAACATGTCTGATGATGATGATGTTATGACGACGATGATGATGTGATGTTTTGGTTTGTTGTCTCAGCCTTCTTGTTTGATGTAATGGTTTTAATATTTTTTATATGTTGTTATCTTTATAATTTATTTTTTTTGTTTTTGTTAATCTTGTGGTAAATGTTTTCTTTTGTTGTCTTCGTTTTTTTTTTTTTGTTTTTCTAACCATGTCTAGGGCTTCCTTAGTTTGGCTTTTTGTTTCCTCTTTTACATCGTTATTTGAGATGAGATTTGCATATAAATAATTATCATCGATACGGAAATTGATTTGATGATTTTTTAATTTGTTTTCATTTGAAATCAAATTAATAATGATGACAATGAATATTTTAATTATGGCCCATTACAATGTGTAGACAGAAGTCTTTTTGGTGAGATTTTTTTTTTGTCAAGTTCAGTATAGAATTCCGTACATAATTAATTTATTATGAACTAAAAATCTCCTCTAGGCGGATTCAATTACACTGTACGACAAGATTTTGGGAGGTGAAAAATTTAAAGACCTTGGTGAGTATTTGAAAACCCCAGAAGTAAGAATTCACCATAGGTCGAAGTTCGGAGGCATGGCGAGATATTTTTTTTCTGTCGACCCTATTTTACATGAAGAGGTAGCTTCATATCGTGATATTAAGAACCGGACTTCAATTATTACAAGATGCGATTTTTCATTCGCGCAATATTCTACAGAGATGTTGCCCAGAAAGATTTTAGGTGGGGTCCTCAAAGACGAGAAATCGATATTTAAAAGTTTTAATTGTCTCTTGCCAAGTTCAGATACTTCCTGGACACCCTATTTAATTCTGTACATATGGCCACTTGAGAAGAAATCATTATACTCCTGTAAACCAAAAAAAAAAAAAAAAAAAAAAAAACGGTGGGCACCTCCTTCATATTCGCAGAAAATGGAGTGCGTTTTTGGTCTTGATGGCAGATTCATGCTTCGGTTGTGCTATGATTTCCACTTTATGTACGTGAGATTATGATTATAATCAGTTATTACGCTCTGGGTATATATAGGTCATTGCTAGCTTAATGCAGCATCTCCTGACAATATCAACGCTGAGTTCATCATGTGTAATGTGAGCGTTTTGGCATAAAACACGGTTACAAGCTTCAATCAAAAAAGCTACCGACCAACTTCACAATTTACTTAAAATCCGACGAATATATATATATATATATATATATATAAAGGCTATATCGATATCTAAACCGATTTCATTAAAACGTGCCACCGGATAGGTTATACTAATTTCAGTATGCTTTGTGCATATCGGCCACATTTTGAGTTTTTGGTGCATCATTTACTTAAAATCGGGAGAAAATATAAATATATCATTCTAGACTTAATTCATTACGCTATGCCAAATTTCGTGCAAATCATTTACCATTTACATTAAATCGGACGAAAATATATATGGAAGCTATATCTAAATCTGAACCGATTTTCAGGAAACTTAACACACATCATTCTAGACTTAATTCATTACTCTATACCAAATTTCGTGCAAATCGAATGATATATAGGGACTTTGGTACAGCACGTACATTAAATCGGACGAAAATATATATGGAAGCTGTATCTAAATCTGAACCAATTTTTCCCTATTTCAATTGGGTTTGTCCTTGGACCAAATAAATGAACTGTGCCAAATTTCATCCAATTCAGATCATAAATGCGACCTGTACTTTGTTTACAATTTAACATGCATAAATCTACCACTTTCTTTGGGAAGTACCAAAAGTAGTGGACCGACGGGTCCAATCTTCGGACATAATATATAATGATAAAAAAATTACTTTTTGCAAAGATTCGATGAAATTAAATATTCCTTTTTGCAAAGATTCGATGAAAGTAAATATTCCGATCTACTCATATAAAATGTACAAAGTTTTAAAATGTAACTCTTTGTGGGGGAGTTACTAATACGAGTGGACCGATAAGTCCCATGTCCCAACATTGTACAGTGTCGCGTTAAATATTAGGTTGTACAAAGTTAAGTTCAAATCGAATAGTCCGTTCGGGTGATATTATAAAATTAATTTTCAGCCAAATGTTGACCATTTTGTGTGGGAGGTACAGTGGGCCCACACAAATTAAGTTTGAAAGAAATATGACGATGTGCACATTTGACATCAAATCGGACGTTGCATATCAATCTTATGGGATCAACAAATTTTCAAAATTTGGCCCATTGTGGGGGAGGTGACAGAAGGAGTTGACCTATGGGTCCTATTTTTTGGATTATATTCAGACTAGGTAAGAATATTACGATGTGTAAAGTTTGGATGAAGGACATATTGGCCCTTTGTGGGGTAGGTACTAGAATATTAGTTGCATCTCCCAACAATATACAGGTCATGGCTAAAATATTAGACTGCGCAAACTTTGTTATGAATGGGATGCTCTGATTGCATGATATAAAATGCATTTTCACCACAATTTTTACCATTTTGTGGGGAAGGTATCAGAAGGAGTTGACCGATATTCTCATCTATGAACTTGAACTAAGTTTGAAAGAAATATTATGATGTGCAAAGTTTGGATGAAATCGGTTGCTGCCTTCCAGAGTAATCGTGCGCACCAGCCAGACAGACGGAAGGACGGACGTGGCTAATTCGACTCCAAATTTTCTGATACGGATTTGGTCCAAAGATACATGGGGTATAAAACCAATATGTCGGTGAGGCACATTTTAACCGTATCATAAAGGATCAAAATAAAACGAATTATAACATGGGACCTTTCACACATCTGCTAAATCAGAACTCTTTTAACCCGACCGAATGGTACCCTTAGTACAGTCCTGACTTGGCAAGTAAAAAAATATGCCTAGTTAACGATGTTTGTTCAAAAAACATTATTTGGATGTGTGGCCATTAATCGAAGTGAAAAAGCGATTCGGCAATTGATTTTAATGCCTGGAAATATGTATAAATCATGCTGGAGAATACCTTCGATAACAATAAAACCATTTTTGATGATAAATATTCGAACTTTTCATTATTAGCCCAGATATATACAGTAGGTATCACATAAAATACGCACACCTTTACTGATATTTTAGGTTGGCCAAATTACCTACATGTAACGGAAGGACAAATTAATTATATGGTGGTGCAAAAAAGACCCACAATTTTCCACATCTTGTTCAGTTTTGGTTTGTTTTTTGCGTTTCTAAACTCGCTTCATGTCGGGCCGCCAATTATCATATATCCTCCATAATCATAATTACACATACAAAAATATACCGGTTCTAATTACAAATCACGAATAATAAGCCCACAACAGTAATTTTTCATAACAATGTCATTTTGAATTAAATAGAAAAAAATCCACCTCCAAATCTGACAGGTTCTAACACCTACAATCACCGGTTACCGATGTATGAATGACTAACTGCTAATAGTCATTAACTTCATAGAATTGCAAAAACACAAAAACAGAAACAACTTTTGTCAATGAGTTATTTTTGGATTCGAATAATGATGGCGTTGCTGTTGTGACGGCAAGATTAACAAGTCAAAATAATAAGAAAAAGATTAGCAGGCAAACAAAAAAATAATAACAAAAAACGCATTGCAATATCTACACATAAAGGAAAAAATGCAATAGTAAAAAATAACGAATGTAGAAATCTCAATTTTAAGATACTAGCTACTAAAAAGTGCCTAGACATTGGGCCACTGTGGAAAGTGTCCATTAGTGCTGGATCAATAGCTCGTCATTTTAAAGCTCGTTCTCTTTTAGTAAGCCATTTCACTTATTCTCCGAGCCTTTTCTCTCTGCACAGCGCTAGTGTACATATATAGAATTTCAGAAATTTTGTATTTGTATCGTAGGACCACAATAGAGAAATTTTTTGAAATTGGTAAATCTAAGCGATATTCCTTATAAACGATATCAAATAAAGTGCAGACCATTTTTGGGAACTTTTTTATACCGTCAGCTTTAAAGCTAATGAGGGTATATAAACTTTGATACGGCAAATATGTGACTCATCGTAATATTGGTTTTAGACCTCATGTTTCAGACAATTTGGTACGCACGATAACTATCGAAGGAAGTAACCGATTTCACGTCGTAATATTTCTTCCAAACTTAGTTCATGTTTGAAAATGGGGAATATCGGTCCACTCCTTCTGGAACATCCCCCACAAAATGGTCAAAATTTATTAGTTATTTAGTATGCATGAAAATTATCCAGAATTCTATCGAAAAATCATCTTGACTGATGTGGCTCATTTCCACATTGGAGACAATTTCTCAACAATCTGAATTATATAAGTTGGGTCTAGAAAACCCCCAGAGTTTTATTTCAGATGCCTCTCACAATGTGTGGTTCTTTTCTTTATAGTTCCGATGACTAGATTGATCTTACGAAAGATAAGCGAGAGGTTTTTTGGGCCGGAAATGTATCGAGACCACGAACGGTATGAGAAACAATTGAGCCATATCGAAATTTCCGGCAACAATGTTTTTACTCCCCAAAAACTCAGAATACCAAATTACAGCAATTTTTGGTTGGTAAATATTTTATAAACAACATTCGTCGTGGATTCTCACGACAAAGTAATCCACTGAGGATACCAAGGCAGCCACAGCGACATCAGTCGAAAAAGGTAGCTAAATCGTTCATGAGTTTATTATTGGGGCCATGGGTCAATTTATTTGTGAGCAGTGTTACCGTTGGCAATTTCAAAAAAAGTTGCACAAAAAGTCGTTCCCTTGTAAAAAGGTCGCACAGAAAAGTAAATTTGTCAATAAAACTGGTCCGAGGATATGTCAGATACCCTTGGAACTCAAAAACGATATAGAAAAGTCCAAATTAGTTTGAATTACCAAATAAAAGGGAAAATTCAACTTTAAAAATAACAAAGAAGAAAAGTCGCACAAGGCTTAAAAAGTTGCAAACACAGTTACAGGGCATCAAAAAGGTTGCAAATTGCGACTTTAGTCGCACTACGGTAACCCTGTTTGTGAGATCGACCATGGCAGAGCCTCTTATCTTTGCAAATACTTGGCAGCTACGACTGAAAAATACATTAAAGTGCTCAGATATTGATAAGGTTCTGTTCGAATACATTCGGTAACCTGTCTGAAAACCGTGGAAATCTGACGGGCATGATGTCGAGGTCTAAAAACCCAACGTTAGGAAGGTCACTTTAGAAGACCTATGAATTGGGGAGCCAATTCCCCCTCGGCGATCTTCAGATCATGGGCACGAGGTCGAGGGCATGACACCCCAACTTTAAGGAAGTCTCTTTAGTTGGGAAATGAACTAGAGCCTTATGTAGAACTTATTATTTAATGGCACCAATTATGCCTCAAAAATGTTGGGATCATGGGCACGAGGTCATTTCCTCCGAGACTTTCCAAAAAACCCGCATAATTACTTCGTAGAGACTCATCGAATTTTGTCGGGTTCTACACTATCCTTAACTTGTGAACGCATCCACCTTGGGTATTTATACCCTTCCTACCCAAAATGTGGTGCAGGGTGTTATGTCTTTGTGCATATGTTTGTAACAGGCAAAAGGAATCGAGATAAACCTATGGTTCCTTTTGCGAATATGTATAGAATCACTTTCTGAGTCGATTTATGCATGTCAGTCTGTCCGTTCGTCCATGTATTTCTGTGAACAAAGCACAGGCCGAATTTATAATCCGATTTGGATGAAATTTGGCACATGCCACTTAGGACGCCCAAGGACGAACCCTATTAAAATTGGAGAAAATCGGTTCAGATTTAGATACAGAACCAAACTCCCAATATTCGTCAGATTGAAACAAAATTTTGCAAAGAGTACTGAATTGGGTCAAGATTGATATATGCCAAGTTTTGTTGAGATCGGTTCAGATTTAGACATAGCTCCCATATATAGTTTCGTCCGATTTTTTGTAAATGGAGCACCATACTGCCAATGTTGGTTAGATTGATACAAAATTTTACACAGAGTACCGAATTAGGCCCAGACTGATGTATGCGAAGTTTGGTTGGAATCGGTTCAAATTAATATATAGCTCATATATATAGCTTCGTCCGATTTTATGTAAATGGTGCACCAAACTCCCAATATTGGTCCACTTGAGACAAAATTTTACATAGAGTACTGAATTAGGTCCAGGTCGATGTATACCAAGTTTTGTTGGAATCGATTCAGATTTAGATAAAGCTCACATATAGTTTCGTCCGATTTTATGTAAATGGAGCACCATAGAGTCAAATTTAGCCCGATTGACACAAACATTTTGCACAACGTATAGTCGGCCCTGTCCGACTTTTGAACTTTCCTTACTAGTTCACTTGCAATTATTCGATATGAATACCTGACCGTAGAAAAGTTTTGTTCTTCTTGGTTTTCTCACAATTGAACAATTAACCAAGCAAATAATGGTATCGATTGGTACAAAGGAATTTTAAAAAAATACGATCGATGTGCTCCAGGAGGAGGAGCGTAGAAATCTACCGGGTAGATATTCCAAGACAAGCAAAATCTAACGAAGGTTCTTATGGATGAAGCTTTTCGAATCAAATTGTCGCTCTTTTCTTCGGCAAAATTAGTCATGTGGTGTTTGTGGACGCTTCAGGAACGTAGGGCGGTCATTTCTGAGTGGTCCACCACAAATTTGAAAAACGCACAAGAGAAGTCGAATCTTTGTACACAGTGCGAACATTCTTTTTGTCCGACCAAAAATTGTAATTACTGCCCGGACATGGCTCCCAACGATTTTTGTCACCAAATTTTGACTGGTACACCACTAATTTCTTGGCTTAAGTCTTCGGAAAACGCACAAGAGAAGTCGAATCATTGTGCAGAGGAAGAACTTTCTTTTTGTCCGGCCAAAATTTGGAATTACTGCCCTGAATTGGCGCCCAACGATTTTCGTCGGCAAAAGGCGATGTTCAAACGTTCAAAATCAATTTTTAAGATGTCTCAATTGTAGTAGAAAAAGTGAAAGAAATATTAAATCCATTCTAATTAATAACTTATTTTAATATTCTGATTTTCATTATCGACCCAGAAATATATATAGCAACCCTCATAAATTATAACTTCTTAACCACTGTTTTTACATTAATCAAAAACTATGCCAGACGACAGCTAATAAATACCAACCGCTCAAATTTTTAACAGACAGCAGTGGCAGCAGCCGCAGATGCAGAACTTCTTGCCATTTTAGGCAGATGAATTAACTCGAGTCTAGCAACTTCGTGGAACAAACAAACCAAACCAACCAGAATTGCTTATTTTATCTGTCTCAGGCATGACCATAGAATTGCAGATTACAAATCAAATAAATGAGTTGCGTCACCCATGTTAACCATAGATGGGCTATTGTGTGCCAAAAATGACCAATTGATCTATGCAAACATTTGTCAACAGCAACAACATGAGCTTCATCGTCATTGGGTAATATAAGTTGAGATCAAAGAGTGACAAATCGATGTGTGTGTTTGAAATAGAAATAGAGACATATAATTTTACAAAAATAAATGTCGGATTTTAGAATGTTTTACTCTTCACTATGATAAAATTTCGTGACATTCATACAAAAATTGTTGACCTGCATAATGTCACAAAAATTTAGGTGAAAATATGGATTCAACTACAAGGTAAAAAAATGTAGCACACACATGCAAACAATAAATTCAAAACAATAAAATAACAAATAAATTTAAATAAAAACCTGCGATCCCCCTTCCGATCACCAGTCATCAATTTTAACAAGTGGAATCAAACAAAACCTGACATTGACATCGGCAACAACATGACAGAACCGTATCAATTACATTGTGGGTCGGGCAAATTGTATCGTATATTTAAAAAAATGTACGTGATGTCCAGATAGCTTCATAAATTTATCGATGTAACTCTAACAGTTGGCATCAAATCAATTCGTTCAAAGCTAACTTCTTCTGACTATTCAATAACAAAAACCGAGCCATAGATTTATTGTTACTCTACTTTTTTTTGCTATTCTACGCATCATTGCTGAATGGTGGGTCTGTCGGTTGGGTTATTCAGTCAGCCAGCATTGAGGAAAGTGTGCGTTTTAGTTTGGTTTTCAGGTGGTGTAAAGTATGTGTGTTACCATCGAAGCGTAACACATATAAAGCAGGGTGCGGGTACTCGTAATATGGACAAAATTTATATAATTAAATGTATTAAAATCATTATAGATACCAAGCAACGGCTCTGATTGGCTTTAACATGGCGAAGTCCAGGCTTATCTTAGCCCCTCTTTCATCTCAGTTGTGGACACTGACCTCCCCGCGGTGTCACCTGGGGTAGATATTTTCATCACCCGTTGAAATAGTGAGCTGATATGTGCCGCGAGTTCACCCATAAAACTACAAAAAAAATTGGTTGAAGCGTCGGGTTAGATGCCCACACTCAGAAAACCCCTCCTACTATGAAAAAAAAACAAAGAAAAAGAAAACCAAACCCCCCTAATGTTGACGACCCCGGCAAACGTATAAAGGACCACGATCTGCGAATCTGCACTTGGAATGTGCGCACGTTGTACAGAACAGGCGCAGTTCAGGCTTTGGCCGATGTACCCAAGAAGTACAAAGCCGATATTAATGCCATATGGTCAACAGGAGAATAAAAGACCTCGTCACCAGATTCACTCCAGTAGATGAGCGAATTGCTATAATCCGCATAAAAGCGAAGTTATTCTACATCAGTCTTATTTGCGCCCATGCTCCGATCGAAGACAAAGATGAGCAGACCAAAGACCTATTTTATGATCGCCTAGAAACAGCATATTATCGCTGCCCTGGCCATGACATTAAAATTCTGCAAGGAGATTTTAATGTAAAAATCGGAAGGGAAAATATCTTTGGCCCCACCGTCGGAAAATTCAGCTTTCATGAAGAAACATCCGACAACGGCATGAGGTTGATTGACTTCGCGGCAGCAAAAACATGGTAGTTAGCAGCAACAGATTCAAGCATCTCGATATACACAATCCACTTGGATTTCTCCTGATCAAGCAACGAGAAATCAAATTGGTCATGTTGTGATAGACGGGAGGCATTCATCCAGTGTTATAGACGTCCGATCGAGGGGCGAATATCGATTTGGACCACTACTTTGTAGCAGCCAAGGTTCGCACTCGTCTTAATGTTGAAGCAAAGGTGCGATCTAACACAACACGGAAACTCGACGTCGAAAAGCTGCAAACACAACAGGTAGCCGAGGCCTACTCCGTTCAACTTACCCACCTGGTTGAAGAAAACACTTCTTGTCCCGATAACAGCCTAGAAGCACAATGGCAAAGAATTGCCCACTCCCTACAAACTGCAGCAAAAGCAACACTTGGGTACCAAAAACAACCACCAAGAAACCCATGCCTGCAGACAGTAGCAACACGTAATGTGATGGAGAATTATCGGTAGAAAAAGACAGAGGAGAAACGTATTTTCAGAAAAAAGAAGAATGAACAAGAAAAACGTGAGCGTGAGTAAATCGAGATCTAAAGGAGTCAGAATGAAGTCCGGAAAATTTACCAACGAATAAAACACCAAAACGAATGTTTTGGTGCAGACACATCCTCCTGTAGACATGAAGAAGGAAACCTGGTGACAGATACAGACAGCGTGTTGAGGATCTGGAAGGAGCTTCTGTTGAAGAAGATACCACAGAATCAATAAGTGATGATGGTATAGAGTGTATACCACCTAGCCAAGATGTGGTCAGAATAGCAATTAATCGACTAAAGAACAATAAAGCAGCAGGAGCCGATGGGTTACCAGCCGAACTATTCAAGACTGATGGTCAGATGCTGGTCAGGAGCATGCACCAGCTGATTAGTATAATTTGGCTAGAGGAATGCATGTCCACTGATTGGAACCTCAGCATCCTGTGTCCCGTGCACAAAAAAGGATACAAGACGATATGTGCCAACTATAGAGGAATTAGTCTTCTTCCCATCGCATATAAAGTGCTATCCAGTGTGCTGTGTGAACGATTGAAGCCAATGGCCAATGTCATTATTGGACCATACAAATGCGGCTTCAGACCTGGCAAATCTACTATGACAAAATTTTCACTTTGCGCCAAATCCTGGAAAAGACCCACTAAAAACACATCGACACATACCACCTATTCGTCGACTATAAAGCCGCATTCTACATCTCTATCCATTCAGAGGAATTTGAAGTCATATCCGCGTTGGGCATTCCTGCAAAATGAATACGGTTATGCAGAATAACCTTAAGTGGCACAACGTCAGCAGTTAAAGTCAGAAAGGACCTATCGGAGCCCTTCATTACCGAACGAGAATTCAGACAAGTTGTCGTGTGACCTGTTTAACATCCTGCTGTAAAAGGTCATACGAGATGCAAAGGTGAAATGGCACTCTGTACACCAAACAATACATGTTACTCCGATGACATCGATATAACGGGTCGAACATTGCGAGCGGTAACAGCCACCTTTGAACAAATTGAGTAAGAGTTTGCAAAAGTGGGACTGGCAGTAAATGGTGAAAAGACCATGCTGATGCTATCAACGCGCAATACGTCCAGTAGACTCGGAGAAGGATTGTGTTGGCCGTCAGATGATACTATGGTCTACGCAAGCAGTTTAGAAACAAGGCCACCTCCCGCTACACCATACTCAAACTTTACAAGACGCTGATACTACCCGTACTGTTATATGGATCTGAAGCATGGGTACTTGCGCTAGCAGATGAGGCAGCACTTGGGGTGTTTGAAAGAAAAATTCTCTGAAAGATCTACGGGCCGATCTGCGTCGACGGTGAATATCGGCGTCGAATGAACAACGAGCTTTACAATTTATACGCGGATATCGACATAGTCAGTCGTATAGAGCTGCAGCGACTACGGTGGCTAGGTGAAGCATGGCTACTTACGAACACTTCACAAGACGCTGATACTACCCGTGCTGTTATATGGATCTGAAGCATGGCTACTTACGCAAGCAGATGAGGCAGCTCTTGGGGTGCCTCAACCGGGCCGAACTGCGTCGACGGTGAATATCGGCGTCGAATGAACCACGACCTTTACAATCTATACGCGGACATCGACATAGTCGTATTGACTGGGTAGGCCATGTTGTGCAAAGGCATATAATGGTTCCCAGACTACTGATGGTTCCCGTAGAAGGGGTCCTTGAAAAAAATATTTTTTAATAAATCCACACTTTGTGTTGTTCCTTGAAAATGTTTAGTTAAAAAATTCACACCTTGTGTTGCTCCTTGAAAAATCTTTAAAAAAACAATCCAGGCCTTGTGTTGGTCCTAAAATATTATTGTTTAAGATTTTAAGCTTTGTATTGGTCGCAGAAAAAATATTTTTTTAACACATTTTCATTGAAGCTTCACC
This sequence comes from Musca vetustissima, assembly GCF_032173495.1. Taxonomy (NCBI): domain Eukaryota; kingdom Metazoa; phylum Arthropoda; class Insecta; order Diptera; family Muscidae; genus Musca; species Musca vetustissima. Next base: position 81,689 of record NW_026888243.1, read on the forward strand.
TATCTGTGAAACTTTCCCGAACCCTGCCCACACACTCTCTAATGGTCTCAATTTGTAATCATTTATTTTCCGCGTTATTAACCATAAATTCTGTTCGGACGAAGCGTCGTCTGTCGGTCTGGTTTGTTGGCGTTTCGTTCCTACCGTGTTTCGTGTTTATATCAACCAAAAAATAAAAAAGAAAATCTGACAAAAAAGCACATACCTATTATGGTTCGGATGATAGTCGAATTAAAGTGTGATGTCATTTGTTTTGTTTGGTGAGTTGGGGGAGATCTTCATTATCATGGTGGTGATGATGATGATCATCATCATCATCAAAGACAATTTAGCACTGATGATGAACAGAGGAGTCTGAATGATTCTCAAACATTTAATTTAATCATTTTCACTTCTCCGGTTTTTATTGTTTTGTTTTGTCAGACAATAAAATCGAGCTGAAATGAAAAATAAAAAAATATATGAAATAAAAATTTGGGAATGGCTATTGTTATGAATGTGATTTTGATTAACAAATATGAGAGAATTTATGTTCGAAAAAAAAAACAAAAATAAATTAATTGAAATGTTGCAAAAAATAAATAAGGCATAACCACAAGGCGTGGATTTTTAAAAAAGGAAATATTTTTCAAGGCATAACCACAAGGCATTTTTGTGGATTTTTAAAAAAAGGAAATATTTTTCAAGGCATAACCACAAGGCGTGGATTTTTAAAGGAAATATTTTTCAAGGCATAACCACAAGGCGTGGATTTTTAAAGGAAATATTTTTCAAGGCATAACCACAAGGCGTGGATTTTTAAAGGAAATATTTTTCAAGGCATAACCACAAGGCGTGGATTTTTAAAGGAAATATTTTTCAAGGCATAACCACAAGGCGTGGATTTTTGGAAATATTTTTTAAAGGAAATATTTTTCAAGGCATAACCACAATTTTTAAAGGAAATATTTTTAAAGGCAAGGAAATATTTTTCAAGGCATAACCACAAGGCGTGGATTTTTAAAGGAAATATTTTTCAAGGCATAACCACAAGGCGTGGATTTTTAAAGGAAATATTTTTCAAGGCATAACCACAAGGCGTGGATTTTTAAAGGAAATATTTTTCAAGGCATAACCACAAGGCGTGGATTTTTAAAGGAAATATTTTTCAAGGCATATCTTTAAGGCGTGGATTTTTAAAGGAAATATTTTTCAAGGCATATCTTTAAGGCGTGGATTTTTAAAGGAAATATTTTTCAAGGCATAACCATAAGGCGTGGATTTTTAAAGGAAATATTTTTCAAGGCATATCTTTAAGGCGTGGATTTTTAAAGGAAATATTTTTCAAGGCATATCTTTAAGGCGTGGATTTTTAAAGGAAATATTTTTCAAGGCATATCTTTAAGGCGTGGATTTTTAAAGGAAATATTTTTCAAGGCATATCTTTAAGGCGTGGATTTTTAAAGGAAATATTTTTCAAGGCATAACCAAGGCGTGGATTTTTAAAGGAAATATTTTTCAAGGATTTTTAAAGGAAATATTTTTCAAGGCATATCTTTAAGGCGTGGATTTTTAAAGGAAATATTTTTCAAGGCATATCTTTGAGGCGTGGATTTTTAAAGGAAATATTTTTCAAGGCATATCTTTGAGGCGTGGATTTTTAAAGGAAATATTTTTCAAGGCATATCTTTGAGGCGTGGATTTTTAAAGGAAATATTTTTCAAGGCATAACCACAAGGCGTGGATTTTTAAAGGAAATATTTTTCAAGGCATAACCACAATTTTTAAAGGAAATATTTTTTTTAATCTGAAAAAATATTTTATTTATATATGTGACAGAATTATAATTATATATTCCGATTATAGAAATTCCAGTTTCATTAAATTTATTTAATTTTTGTTTCGGTTTTCAATTAATTTTTGTCAAATTAAATCTAGATAATAAATTTAAGGCGTGGATTTTTAAAGGAAATATTTTTGAGAGCATTAAAATCATTTTCAATTATGTTTTGTTCATTTTTTTTCAATTTCGCTTTCAAAAAATGTGTTTTATTATCTGTTAAAATTGCAATTAAAAAATGACATAATTTTTTTTTTTTTTTGTATTCGTGCACATTTGCGTGCCATGGATCGAGCTTCATTTTGCGGAATAATCAGAGATAGACATAAATAACATTTGGATATTTGTTTTGATGACACTATGGGTCAAAGCGAACAATAGAGAGATACAATATAAATTATATAAAAAACTCGTCATGGTGTATTTTTGAGTTTTTATATAAGATTTTAGAGATCACGTCATAGCATAAATTTTGAACAATCAACAATCGAACAAATATCAGTGGATGAACAATTTACTATTTTTTCACAACTGATTAATTATTATTATATTTTTTTATTATTATATTTACTTATTTTTATTTTATTATTATATTTTTATACTCAAGACCCTTAAATGCGGATTTTTCTTTGTAACTGATAATTGATTCTATTTCTGCTCCTATTACTGATCCAATAGATCAATCGGTCAACCGCTGGTATTAATATTTTATTGATCTCATTGAATCATCTCTCGTTCTTATCGCTCACCCAATGACGTGTCATTAGCAAAGGACGCCTGTCATCGCGTAAATCACAACAACAAGTTCAATGCAATAGCAACAAAATAAAATTATAATCTACATTTGTATGTCATTATTAAAACGTTTTGTTAGCGTTTTGCAAATTTCATGTCATCGGCATTAAAATAATAATCCGCTAAACGTTAGTAAGTAACAGCTATTAAGACCTCTTCATTTGCGGTCATTTTACTGCGGCTACTCTACGAATAATTCAATTATGTAAATGTGAAATAATTTGCAATTAAAATGAAATCGAATGGGTATAATGAAAACTAAATCATATGCGGCATAATACCCTACAAGAGGCTTTTTATCATTCAATGAAGCCAAGCAAAAGGCTTTAATCATTACTTTAAAAAAATGCATGCCTTTAGGGTATGCTATAAAATATTTCCTTTAAAAATTCATGCTTTCAGGGTATGCCTTAAAAATATTTTCTTTTAAAAATCCATGCCTTCAAGGTATGCCTTAAAAATATTTCCTTTAAAAATCCATGCCTTCAAGGTATGCCTTGAAAATATTTCCTTTAAAAATCCACTCCTTGGGGATAGGCTTTAAAAATTATTTCCTTTAAAATTTAATACCTTCGTGGTATGCTTTAAAAAACATTTCCTTTAAAATATAATGCCTTCAGGGTATGCCTTAAAAAATATTTCCTTAAAAAATCCATGCCCTCAGGGTATGCTTTAAAAAATATTACTTTTAAAATTTAATGCCTTCAGGGTATGCCTTAAAAGTATTTCCTTTAAAAATCCACGTCTTATGGCTAGATTTGGAAAAATATATTTTTAAAAATCCACGCCTTAGGGTATGCCTTGATCTGCACCTTATGACTATCTCAAGTAGGGTATTCGATTTTTGCTTTCAATTACATGCGAAAAACGCAACAGAATTTGCATAACCGATTTCAACACCGATTACCTTATTAATTCGAGATCCGACGTGTTAACAAGTGCATGTGCCAACGAAGTAGCTGTGATTTGGAAAAAAAGATTTCCAAATTAGCATGCAATACTGGCATAAATCTTGACGTCGACAATTTGCAGTTAATTAAATGGTTATTTTCTTTATGAAGCCATAATGCTTGAAATTTAATAAAAATGTTTAAAACTGAACAATGAATAATTTTCCGATTAAAAAGTATATAGATTTAACCCTTAAACCGTACGAAATGAAATCGAAGTTGTAAAAACGTAATTCATTATGATTTCATTTCATTAGAATCGGCAAATCATGACATATCATGACTATAAGGCGTGTATTTTTTACAAGAATATTTTAAAGCATAGCCATAAGGCGTGGATATTTTAAATAATATTTTTTAAGGCCTACCCATAAGTCGTACATTTTTATCAAATATTTTAAAGCATATCCATAAGGCGTGGATTTTGTTAACTAATATTTTAAAGCATAGCCATAAGGCGTGGATTTTTAAACTAATATTTTTCAAGGTCTACCCATAAGGCGTAAATTTTTATAGAATATTTTAAAGCATACCCATAAGGCGTACATTTTTATAGAATATTTTAAAGCATACCCATAAGGCGTAAATTTTTATAGAATATTTTAAAGCATACCCATAAGGCGTACATTTTTATAGAATATTTTAAAGCATACCCATAAGGCGTGAATTTTTAAACTAATATTTTTCAAGGCCTACCCATAAGGCGTAAATTTTTATAGAATATTTTAAAGCATACCCATAAGGCGTAAATTTTTATAGAATATTTTAAAGCATACCCATAAGGCGTAAATTTTTATAGAATTTACGTCTTATGGGTACCCATAAGGCGTGGATTTTTAAACTAATATTTTTCAAGGCCTACCCATAAGGCGTAAATTTTTATAGAATATTTTAAAGCATACCCATAAGGCGTGGATTTTTCAAGGCATACCAATAAGGCGTAAATTGTTATCGAATATATTAAAACATACCCATAAGGCGTGGCTTTTATAAACAAATATTTTTCAACGCATACCCATAAGGCGTAATTTTTTTATTGAATACTTTAAAGCTTACCAATAAGGCGAAGATTTTTAAACTAATGCTTTAAAGCATAGTCACAAGGCGTAGATGCTTTAAAATAATATTTTAAGGCTTATCCATGAAGCGTAGGTTTTTTAATCGATTATTTTAAAGAATAACCAAAAGTCGTAAATATTGTGACGTGTAGATTTTTAACGAATAATTTTCAAGGCATAACCATAAGGAGTAGATTTTTAAAGAGTATTTTTTAAGGCATAACCATAAGGCGTAGATTTTTTAAAGAATATTTATCAAGGTATAGCCATAAGGCGCTCAGCGTAGGTTTTGTTTTTATTTCTGTAAATAATTTACAGGTTAATGGAAAATGTCACACCAACTTCAAAAAACTATTTCACTGAAGATCTCCATCTTCCGCATTTTCGATTTCCATCGGTTTGTTTGGCAACCGGATGCATTCAGCAATTGACGAACGGACCACAAGGTGGTACTGATGATTGCGTGCCATCAGAACCTTAAATATCAGTGTTATAAACACAATTTCCTTTTGGTTTTTCATCAACACTTCAATCAGTGCGGCCACTATGTTTTCCCCACTAACTTGTCATTCTTTCGTCTTCTGCACGGTTCATTACAATTTTATAGTTGCACAGTTTTTTTTTTTTTTCTTTTGTAATTTTCGCCATGCTTTCCACCGAACAAAACCTTGAAGATTATGGTTTTGATAATAAACCGAAGTTGACCAAGTTGGGGAAAAACTCACCCAGCCAAAGAAAATACGACAACGAAAAAGAAGTAGAAGTGGAAAACTAAAATGTGTATTGGTGCAATGGCACTTAACCTTCTTCCGAAAAGCACAAAAAACAACAACGGCAACGACAAAAAAGAGGTCAACTTTTCCCAAGTAATACCAAATAAATGACCTGTCCATAGCCACAGAAAAACAAAATCTAGTGGCCAGTGATTGGCTTCACTAAAAATGGAGGTCATAGTCAGCCCAGTGACCAGCAACAACAAACACAACAGCGGCGATAATAATCATAATTGTTATTGCGTTACAAATGTTTAAGGCTAATATCTTTGGAATCTGTTTTTTGTTGTGGGGTGCTTATTTTTTTTTTTTTTTTTTTTTGCACCACAACATTAGCTAGCCCAATAGTCCCACCGAATTCCAGTTTGAACTAGTAGGGTAGGAAAAAATGACTTTATGGCAAGGCCTTTTTCCTTTAAAAATCCACGCCTTAGAGGTGTGCCTTGAAAAATATTTCCTTTAAAAATCCACGCCTTAGAGGTGTGCCTTGAAAAATATTTCCTTTAAAAATCCACGCCTTAGAGGTGTGCCTTGAAAAATATTTCCTTTAAAAATCTACGCCTTAGAGGTGTGCCTTGAAAAATATTTCCTTTAAAAATCCACGCCTTAGAGGTGTGCCTTGAAAAATATTTCCTTTAAAAATCCACGCCTTAGAGGTGTGCCTTGAAAAATATTTCCTTTAAAAATCCACGCCTTAGAGGTGTGCCTTGAAAAATATTTCCTTTAAAAATCCACGCCTTAGAGGTGTGCCTTGAAAAATATTTCCTTTAAAAATCCACGCCTTAGAGGTGTGCCTTGAAAAATATTTCCTTTAAAAATCCACGCCTTAGAGGTATGCCTTGAAAAATATTTCCTTTAAAAATCCACGCCTTAGAGGTGTGCCTTGAAAAATATTTCCTTTAAAAATCCACGCCTTAGAGGTGTGCCTTGAAAAATATTTCCTTTAAAAATCCACGCCTTAGAGGTGTGCCTTGAAAAATATTTCCTTTAAAAATACACGCCATAGAGATATGCCATGAAAAATATTCCTTTAAAAATCCACGCCATAGAGATATGCCATGAAAAATATTCCTTTAAAAATTTACGCCTTAGAGGTATGTCATGAAAAATATTTCCTTTAAAAATCCACGCCTTGTGGTTATGCCATGAAAAATATTTCCTTTAAAAATCCAGCCTTAGAGGTATGCCATGAAAAATATTTCCTTTAACCCTTTCAGTGTTTTTGTCGAATATATTCGACATTTAAACGTACTCTCTTTCTCTGCGATTTTTCGGTTATCTTATGTACCGTTACTATTGATGTTTTTATTTTTGCTGAAAGACAGACGAAACAGGCCGAGGGTTAAAATGACAGTTGCTATTTTTTCTAAACTATATCCCTTTATATGATTTTAAATACGAAATTTTAGATTTTTATTCCGACAAAAAATTTTATTGACACTGAAAGGGTTAAAAATCCACGCCTAGAGGTATGCCTTGAAAAATATTTCTTTAAAAATCCACGTCTTGTGGTTATGCCTTGAAAAAATTCCTTTAAAACATACACGCCTTAGAGGTATGTCATGACAAATATTTCCTCTAAAAATCCACATCCATCTCCTTTTATTTATTAGGTAATTTCTGGAAAACTAACAATTGCAAGTCAATAAACAAATGAAGGTCGAACGGTTCGAATGTTCCAAACAACTTATTACAATTGAATCATGAGTCGCTGAACGTTCGAAAAAAAAACACCCACAGTTTAATGATCACGAATGGGAGCAATTTCAAGATACTTGAAACTAAACGATTTTCCCCACATCCCATAATTAACAATGGCAACAACTGTAACAGTTGACCATATTTGGTAATGTCAAGAATTTTTATTTTGCTGATGTTGTTTGTTGTTGCTATTTTTTATTTATTTAAACAAAATAGAGACACATAAATGATTGCCACTGGCTCATTATTTAGCCGTAGTAGCAGAACTGCTGCCAGCCAATTCATTAACAGCACCACCACCATTTGACTGTTAATCGGAATCGATGCACCATCGACAAACAAACAAATCTGCCCACAGATGTTTGATTTCTCAAATTAATTTTTTGTCACTTGCTTGTCAATATTGGAAGATTTTGAAAAAACAAGAATCACATTTCTAAGTGACTCATAGATGAGTTGTTGTGGTCCAGATCTCGTAGACAAAATAAACTCTGAAGACAAATTTGGTTAACTCGATAAATGGTATCAGCAACATAGACCAAGTTTTTTGTTTTTAGGTGGGATGAAATTTCTAGACAAATTAATTTTATTTTAAAAATAATTTGGAAAATTAAATAGTCATTTAACATCATATTACATATATAAGCTTGCATACATACAAAAGCTTTACAGCAACTGCAACAACAACAAAAACTCAATAAAAATAATTTTATTGCCAATGTAAAATTGATTTCCCACGCTGACCATTTAAAAATATGGTTACATAGAAGATCATCTCTTAAAAATACCTATATAAGGTCACATATCTAATGAAGAGCTATAAAAACTATATACAAATGTTTTTTTTAACATAGATCACCTATCAAAAATACTATAATTGGAAAATATATATAAAAGCTCATCTAAAAGCTCTTCATACGCCTTTAGGGTATGTTATGAAAAATATATTTAAACATCCACACCTTCATGGTATGCCTTGCAAAATAATTTAAAAATCTACGCCTTTCGGGTATGCCATGAAAAATATATGAAAAAAGTTAAGCTTACTTACTTAGCTGGATTATGACAGAACGGTTGTTCTATAAGCCGAGGTTAAAAAAGATTTCCAGGCGTCGGTCTTGTGCACATCTCATCCAATTTGTAAGACCATTTTTCGAGATATTGTCTTCTACTTGATCTTTCCATCGTGGCCTTCCCCTTCTTCGTGAACCATCACTTGGCTTGCTTTTATATGCCTTTTGAGCTGGGGCATCTTCATCCATTCTCACAAGATGGCCTAGCCAAAGTAGTCGATGCAGCTCGATTCGTCTGACTATGTCGATGTCCGAAAATAGATGGTATAGCTCATGGTTCATTCGACTGCGATATTTATCATCGCCGCAGATCGGCCCATAGATCTACCAGAGAATTGTTCTCTCAAACACTCCATAAGCTGCCTCATCTGCTTGCGCAATTACCCATGCTTCAGATCCATATAACAGCACGGTTAATATCAGCGTCTTGTAGAGTGTGAGTTTGGTCTGAGGTGGACTTGCCAACACTATTCTCCTCCGGATTTCACAGCTGATGGTATTTGTTTTGTTTATGGGGGTACCGAGGTATATAAAATCGTTTACTACCTCGAAACCATAGTAGCATCTGTTGGCCAACACTATTCTCCTCCGGATTTCAAAGCAGATGTTATTAGTTTTATTTATGGCGGTACCGAGGTATATAAAATCGTTCACTACCTCGAAGCTGTAGTTATGAAGTTCCACAGTTGATGCTAGTCTACTGGACGTCTTGCACGTTGATACCATCAGCTTGGGCTTTTTCGCCGTTTACTGCCAGTCCCACTTTGGCAGACTCCTCATTAATTCGTTCTAAGGAGGCTGTCACAGCTCGCAATGTTTGACCCATTATGTCGATGTCGTCGGCGTAGGCGAGTATCTGGTGTTATTTGGTGTACAGATCGTCATTTCTGCTCATATTTGCATCTCGTATGACCTTTCCAGAAAGATGTTGAACAGGTCACACGACAAACTGTCGCTTTTTCTAAATCCTCGTTCGATATTGAAGGGCTCCGAGAGGTCCTTTCCTACTTTAACTGCTGACATTGTACGATTTAAAGTTATCCTGCATAGCCGTATTACGAGTAACTTTGCAGGAATGCCAAACACTTTAAACACCTCTGAACGGATAGGGCTGTCGAATTCGACTTTATAGTCGACGAATAGGTGGAATGTGTCGATGTGTGTTTTTCCAGGATTTGGCGCAGAGTGAAAATCTGGTCGATGGTGGATTTGCCAGGTCTGAAGCCGCATTGGTATGGTTCAATAGTGTCATTGACCATTGGATTCAGTCGTTCACACAATACGCTGGATAGCGATGGGAAGGAGACTTATTCCTCTACATATCGTCTTGTATCCTTTTTTCTGCTCGGGACACAGGTGCTGAGGTTCCAACCATTGTATATCGAAATGCTTGACTCTGGTGCTGCTACCATGTGTTTTGCTGTCGCGAAGTCAATCAACCTCATGCCGTTGTCGGACGTTTCTTCATGGAGGCCGAATATTCCGACGGTGGGACCAAAAATATTTTTCCTTCCGATTTTTGCATTAAAATCCTAACAGAATTTTAATGTCATGACCTGGGCAGCGGTTATATGCAGTTTCAAGGCGCTCGTAAAAAATGTCTTTGGTCTGTTGATCTTTGTCTTCCGTCGCTTTTATACGAATTCCCTCATCTACTGGAGTGAATCTGAAGACGAGGTCTTTTATTCTCATATTAACCATAAATCCACAGCCAAATTCACGTCTCGTTACATGGCAGCTATAATACAAGGCCTAATTATCTGATTTAATTACGCCAGTTCCTTTCCATCGTATTACCTGTAAGGCAAAAATATCGGCTCTGTACAATAGAGTACATCCGCCAAAGCGAAAACTGAGCCTGTTCTTTACAACGTGCGCACATTCCAAGGGCAGATTCGCACATCGAGAGGGGGTTAGGTTTCCTTTTTCTTCGTTCTTTTTCATAGTAGGAGGGGTTTTCCGAGTGTGGGCAACTAACCCGACAACTCAACTTATTTTTTATAGTTTTTATTGGTGAACTCGCGACACATATCAGCTCACAATTTCATTGGGTAATAAAAATAGCAGCCCCTGATGATACCGAGGGGAGGTCAGTGTCCTCAATTGAGATGAAAGAAGGACCAAGATAAGTCTGGGTTTCGCCATGTTAAACCAATCAGAGCCGTTGCTTGGTATCTATCATACCCTACGCCACCCATCCGAGAAAATACATCACTATAATTGATATCAATTTAAAGGTCAACAATTCCTCTTGAACATAGTATCAACTTATCGGGTCTTCAGTGGTAACTATATGCGCCATAGAATGCAAATTTTAAAATTTTTCACACAAAAATTTATGTTCATTTGAACCGCTAAATATTAAACGATTATCATGAAAATAGCCATGATTGTTCCTTGGTCAGATTCCTTTCTCTGTGTAAAATATCATGCTCTTCGGGTAAGAAAAACAGACAAAAATATAGCTTTTGATCATTCCATCCCCTAAATATTAGCCGATCATCTTTGGTCCAAAACTAACCTAAATGCAAAATATGGTGAAGATTGGTCGATAACTGTGGCGTGTTTAAAAAATATAATGGACAGACGGACGGGCACACATGGCTAGGTTTACTTAATTAACCGAGATATGACATGATATGACTAAAAGGTGGGCATAGACAAATATTTCGCGGCGTTACAAACTCGTGGGGCACTCAAAGCTTGAACTCCCTGACAATAATAATTTTTTTCAATACCGAAAGAACTCTTATTGGACAATATATATATATATCCTTTAAACTTGTGATGATTATTTTCTGTTCAAACTTTAGGTTATTTTCTATTTGGAGTTAAGCTCTTTTGGATTTCTATCTACCCATTTGAAATACGACAACCTACCTAAATCTCCACCCCATGTAAAATTTCAAACAAATAAACATTTATAATTTACATATGACGTAAATGACAGACAAATAAAGAATTATTATCATGTTTTCTAGTTGTTGTTGTTGCTGTTGCTTTGTTTTTTCTTTTGTTAAACATTTTCTAAAACAACTGTAACTGAAATTCCCACTCAAATGTAATAAGAGCTCGAGCATGAGAACACTCACACAAACCCAAACACATGCAAAAATAAACTATAAAGAAATAAAATTGTAGTAAATTAAGTACTTGTGGCAATATTAGATTTTATTTAAAACTAAAACCCAATTTTTAAAAGAAAATAGAAGTAAACAATAGGGGACCTCAAACCCACTTATAAGATCTGATAGAATATGAGAATTAATGGAGGATAGATATTATTTTGGGTATAACAGAAATTTTGGTTCAACTAAATTCAAATTTTCTTGGATTTAATTTATTTTCTTTTGATTGTTAACCTATTTTGCATCTAATAGACAGTATATTGTCATATTATATGGGACAGGGTCCAATATATCAGGTCAAGAAGTATGACCCTTTTCAGTTGTCTCCATTTTCAAATTTGCTTCGGTTTTATAAATTTTTTATTTTATATATTTTTTTGTTTTTGTTGTTGTTGTTTTTTTTTTTTTTTGCATTTAACCTATTTTGCATTTCATCTACCTATTCATAATTTATAGAATTTATTTGATACATTTATTCAAATTACAATAAACGACATGGACGGCGAGTGCCTTTTAACATCTTATCGCATTTCTCTACACGGGTTTATTACATTCTTTGGAACGTGCATTTAAAAAAATTAATAATTGTTTTGCAACAATTACAACAAAATGCTGTAAAACAAAATAACAAAAAAACATTTATTGTGGTTTCTATATAAATAGGACTGGGTATCATGGTGAAGAGAGAATGGAAAAGACTCAATTCTTGGTAATATTACACGTGGGTAATTTTATTTCAAAATAGGTGTAAATTTTTAAAGAATATTTTTTTTCAACACTTCAATAAGGCTTGGATTTTTTAAAGAATATTTTTCAAGGCTTCAGTAAGGCGTGGATTTTTTAAAGAATATTTTTTCAAGGTTTAAGTAAGACGTGGATTTTTTAAAGAATATTTTTTCAAGACTTCAGTAAGGCGTGGATTTTTTAAAGAATATTTTTTTCAAGACTTCAGTAAGGCGTGGATTTTTTAAAGAATATTTTTTTCAAGACTTCAGTAAGGCGTGGATTTTTTAAAGAATATTTTTTCAAGGCTTCAGTAAGGCGTGGATTTTTTAAAGAATATTTTTTCAAGGTTTCAGTTAGGCGTGGATTTTTTAAAGAATATTTTTTCAAGGGTTCAGTAAGGCGTGGATTTTTTAAAGAATATTTTTCAAGGCTTCAGTAAGGCGTGGATTTTTTAAAGAATATTTTTTCAAGGCTTCAGTAAGGCGTGGATTTTTTAAAGAATATTTTTTCAAGGGTTCAGTAAGGCGTGGATTTTTTAAAGAATATTTTTCAAGGCTTCAGTAAGGCGTGGATTTTTTAAAGAATATTTTTTCAAGGTTTCAGTAAGGCGTGGATTTTTTAAAGAATATTTTTTCAAGGTTTCAGTAAGGCGTGGATTTTTTAAAGAATATTTTTTTCAAGACTTCAGTAAGGCGTGGATTTTTTAAAGAATATTTTTTCAAGGGTTCAGTAAGGCGTGGATTTTTTAAAGAATATTTTTTCAAGGGTTCAGTAAGGCGTGGATTTTTTAAAGAATATTTTTTCAAGGGTTCAGTAAGGCGTGGATTTTTTAAAGAATATTTTTTCAAGGGTTCAGTAAGGCGTGGATTTTTTAAAGAATATTTTTTCAAGGGTTCAGTAAGGCGTGGATTTTTTAAAGAATATTTTTTCAAGGGTTCAGTAAGGCGTGGATTTTTTAAAGAATATTTTTTCAAGGGTTCAGTAAGGCGTGGATTTTTTAAAGAATATTTTTTCAAGGGTTCAGTAAGGCGTGGATTTTTTAAAGAATATTTTTTCAAGGCTTCAGTAAGGCGTGGATTTTTTTCTTGGCTTCGAAATAGGCGTAATTT
>NW_026888244.1:0-9679 GCF_032173495.1 Musca vetustissima
TAATAAAATATGTATCTTGCATAGGTTTTTAGTATATACTACTTTCATATCCTGCTTTATTCTCAAAATGGGGTAATATAATTATAGAATATATTGATTATTGAATGAAAGTAACATTCAATGAGAAAATATCATTTAAGTAATGGAATTTTAAAACATGGTTAAAGTAAAGATATACATTAATCGGACGAAAATATATATGGGCGCTATATCTTAATCTGAACCGATTTTCGTGAAACTTAACACATTTTATTCTAGCCTATATTCAGTACGCAACGCCAAATCGAAAGATATTTACGTACTTTGGTACTCCATTTACATAAAATCGGATGAAAATATATTTGGGAACTATATCGAAATTTTAACCAATTTTAACGAAATTTAACAAACATCATTCTAGACTGCCAAATTTGGTGCAAATCAAAAGATATACTAAGACTTGAGGACACCATTTACGTTAAATCGGACGAAAATATATATGGGAGCTATATCTAAATCTGAACCGATTTTCACGAAATTAAACACACATCGTTCTGTGCCAAATTTCGTGCAAATCAACGGATACATAGGGACTATGGTGCACTATTTACCTAAAATCGGACGAAAATATATATGGGAGCTATATCTAAATCTGAACTTAATTCAGTACGCTGTGCCAAATTTCGTGCAAATCGAAAGATATATAGGGACTTTGGTGCACTATTTAACTAAAATAGGACATAAATATATATGGGAGCTATATCTAAATCTGAACCGATTTTCATGAAATTTAACACACATCGTTCTAGACTAAATTCAGTACGCTGTACCAAATTTCGTGCAAATCGAAGGATATATAAGGACTTTGGTGCACCATTTACATAAAATCGGACGAAAATATATATGGGAGCTATATGTAAATCTTAACTGGTTTTTCGTACCAAATTTCATCCAATTCGAATCAAAAATGCGACCAGTACTCTGTTTAAAATTTAACATGGACAGACAAAATGACGGACGAACATGCACAAATCGATTTAAAAAGTGATTCTATGCATATTCTCAAAAGGAACCGTGTGTCTATCTCCTTTCCTTTTGCCTGTTACAAACATATTCACAAAGGCGTAATACCCTGTACCACAGTGTGGTGAAGGGTATAATAGTCGTAATACAAACTCTTAAGGAAATCAATTGGAATGTATAGTACTGTTAACTTTCCTATAATTAATAAATTTTTATTCCTCTACCCCTCTTAAAATTGTTGTGAAAAAACAACAATTTCCTCCTTTAGTTGAAACCCACCTGATCTCGACTAAGTTAATATACTCTGTGGGGAATACAAAATATTAAAAGTTTACATCACGAGAAAACATCTTCATAAGTAGATGTAATTTTTCTTCGTATTCATAAGTAGAGAATAGAACAATACTCCACACGCCTCGACAAAATATTAATGTTTAATTTCCCAAGAAGTGACTGAATGTGTTCCTACAAAGCACGACTTTACACTTGTTTGACAGCGAAATATTTCAAATACATATCTTCGTATACGACGAAGTTATATTTAATTTGTATGCTGAAAAATGATTCCTTAGGTGATATTTTGTTGTCTGTGACTAAATAAAATAAAAAGATTATTTGTTTTTGTGTTTTATGTTAGTAAGTATATCCTTAAGTATATGAAACAAAGGCTGTTGGAACAAATAAATGCTTTAAAATATGTCAAAACTCAGGCACACAGCAGAAGAAGTCGAAGAAAAGTGAAAAACAAACTTAAGATGATTATAATGTTAATGTACATTATTCGCTCACTCGCTCGTTCATCTGTTTGTTTGTTTTGGACTGAATCACACATTTTTATTCATTTGCTTGTCGGCAAGCCGACTAAAAAGGAATACTGTTTGGCATTTAAGGAAATGTGTTTGGGCGCCATTTGGTGGGGCGCTGTAAGACAGTTCACTAATTAAGTTGAATTTAGAACAGAGTTGTTCACACGTTTACGTTTTCTTGAAAACAAACAACACATATATTTCTCTTAATTTAGATTTGTGATTGCTTTGCATACGTGGGAGATTATTTCACCTATACCAATACGAGTCATATTTGTATCTCTGATTTAGAAAATGGACATTCACTAAGGGTAAATAGTGTGTGTTATAGTTAAATGCATTGTTATATATTTTATTAAGGAAAATACTGACATTCGAAAATTTCTGCCATAGGATCGAGCAAATATTTTCAGGTCTAAATTTCGATGAATATTATTATTTAGACTATGTCCATTTTAAAAGTTTGCCAGATACCGTAACGCCTAAAAATTTGGTAAATTTCCTATAATGGATTTAATTTAATAAATATGATTCCCAAATATATACATCGAAATATTCATCCAAAATTAAATAAATTATTTTCTACTGGTAAAATATACCACACATCAGGAAATGTCATATGAAAACCAATTCTGTTGAAATATGTCTGAAAGGTTCAAAAAACTGAAAATGAAGGAGGATCTATTTTGATACTTTTTGGTGGGAAGATTTCCACATAATTACGTTTAAACACGTATCAAAAAACTTTATAATGTCTAAACCCTGAACTGATATATATCGAGATGTAGTAATGTATGTGCAAAATTTGGAAGCTCTTTATTAATATTGCAACCTCTATCATGATTTCAACTGGCGGGCATGTATAAATAGACATACAACTGATCAAAAATATTTATATACTAGCATATACTCGCTACTTCGTTAGCGAATGTGCAAACTTTTATGAACACGTTTTCAACCATTTAGTACCTATGTTCTATTATAGCACGTTTTTCCAAAACTACCTCCATATCTAAACCCTACCCACCAATTCTGACCGCAAAAGAAATCTAGCTCTATACAAAATTTGGTGTCGGGTTTGTACTCTTGTAAAATTTCCAAGTTTCTATAATAGCTTCACCCAAATAGAAATTAAGTATCAGTCAGTAAATACTAATATAAATTGCCAACCTACTTTAACAATCATAAATACGAGTTTGAAATACTTCCCACATACCCCAATCTTTATTCCATATTTCAGGATTCTATCAGTTAACCTTTAATCCAAATTGTAACATAAGTAGACTTTTTCAAAACTCCCTACAAACCCCAATCCAACACCCCAACAGTGATCCTAACTTCACATGTCAAGATTCCAGCTCAATCTTATATCCCAACAAAGATCCTCACTCTAAATTTCAGGATCCCAGCTCTATCCGTTCTCCCAAAGTTCAAATTATACCAAATTTAGTACAGTTAAGTACCCATAAGTATAACTTTCTAAAGCTACATCCATAACCCAATCTTACACTCTAACTGAATCCTTCTTTTCAAATTTCTGTGTTCCAGCTCTATCGGTTCACACAAATCTAAATTTGGTGCCATTTTGTACACATTAGTACAAATTTCCAAAATAATTTACATAGCCCAATCAAACATCCCAACAGTAACCCTAACTCCAAATTTCAGGATTCCAGCTGTATTGGTTCACCCAAAATTTAAATTGAACCAAATTTAGTACACATTAGTACGAATTTCCAAAACTTTCTACATAGCCCAATCCTACACCCCTAACATCAAATTTCAAGATTCCATCTCTATCCGTTCACCCAAAATTCAAATTGTACCAAATTTAGTTATGGGTACATAAGTATAAATTTCTAAAACTACATACCTCATTTCAAATTTAAGAGTTCTAGCTTTACCGGTTTGTCAAATACCAAAGATACCACATTTAGTACTTTTAGTACCGCTCTAGTAGGAATTTCCAAAATTTCAAGATTCTAGCTTCAGCCTTTTCGTCTGGGCGTTGATGAATCGTTAAATCTGTCAGTCAATCACTTTACTCGTTTATTAGTATTTTATTAGTATAGATACCTTAGGTTACCGATGATTATCTAGAGATGTTGCACAACCCACCACCAGTTTTGTCCATTAATTCAACGTTTTGGACGTCTAAAATGCACTGGTTTGACCCGACGTGACAGAATGATCCGTCAGAATGATCCGTCTTTTCTTGTTTGTTCTTCTCCACAAAATTGCTAAAAATTCAATTTATGATGATGGTCTCAGGCGCATATTCCAGCCGAAGGCATAATATTTAAGCACTTATTATCCAGCCGAACTTCTTAATAAAATTTTTATATTCTTGCTTTAATCTTTATAGCCTACTATAACTAAAACTGAAAATTTTAGAACATATTCCTAAAAATTTAGTTTTATTTTAGCCTAGGTACAAATAGAAATTCAATCTCCAAATGTCATAATTATATCTTTATGTGTTCCATGTAAGTATTTGAAATTTAAAAGTTTTGAATTTTTAATATTTTATCGTATATACATTAAATATTTTATAAATTAAGGATTTTTAATAACTTTTAAATTGGTATGCCACATTTCAAATGTTACATTTCCAGACGTCGAAAAAATACCCAGGTAATTACTCCTTGCATCATCCTTTTGTCCATCCATATATTCACACACACACACATTTGTTTGTGTTTTTTATTAAACGATAAATGACAAAACCCGTTCATATGTATGTGTTAATTGGAGCAGCACTTTAAATTGTTATACCAAGGCCAATGAAAAAGGCCTTCAGACCCGTGTGATCTACGATTCATTGCCGTTGGAATTTATTCTTTAAATGCCGCCGCCACTGAAGCCGTCGTCAGCATCATCACTGGAATTTACAAACCTACAAAATCATACATATACACACAGGCATAAGTGTTTCGCCGCCGTAGTCGTCATTCATATGTGTATGCAATTTAAATAAAACGTGTTTAGGTGTGTTGAGTTGTGTGATGACTACCAGCAGCAACTTGCTTGCTACTGTTGTTGTAAAATAATTTACATGTCTGTCTGTATTAGCCTGAGAGAAACAGGAGCACAGGAAACAGGAGGTCATATGAAAATCGGAATGATACAAATATTCATACTATGTCAACATATGCAAGTGTATATGTTTATTGGTATGTGTAGCATTTCATACAACATACCACAACACACACAATGGCAGTCAGTATCCGTATGCAATCTACACTGCGTATCATAACTATAGACGCACCCATAATTTAATTGGTATGTTAGTTGACAAATAAAATGGACCCATTAAGTTATTGTTCACAATAAAACGATCAAAAACACATATTATTCAACAAAAATAATTAATTTATTCTTTATGGTTTCGCCGAATTCTGCACTTTCAAAATTGCTGGTGTTGCATAACTATAGACGCACTTTTACAAAATTAGAAAAATTTATTTTTTAAAACTTAAATAAAATAAAATAACTTTTATAAATAATGGGTAGGGCCTCCCTTATTTTGAATAAGTTCAAAAATTTTATCCATCACACTGTTGATCAAAATTATTCGCAAGTCTTCATCGATTGACCGCCATTCATCGATAATCACTTCTTGGAAATAAAATAATGTTTGGTATTGGCGGTTTTCTGCATAGACACGACGAGGCAATATTCCACACATGTTCTCGATCGGATTCTGGTCGGAAATTTTAATATTTTTTGATTTTAACCATACTTGAGTATGGCCACTTTTATGAACTGGTGCATTGTCCTGCTAAAAAACGAGTCCTTGATTGTTGCTGCTTTCCCAAAATGTCAATAATTTGTCTTCCAAGACTTGAACGTACTCCATTGAATTCATCCGACAACGTGGAAATGTCAAATAATGGCTATAAAATGCTCCCAAGGCCATTAAGGAACCGCCACCGAAATATTGTATTAAGAAATAACGATATTTCGGTAACCGCCACCTTGGGAGCATTTTATAGCCACGGAATGCTTTATTTGACATTTCCATGTTGTCGGATGAATTCAATGGAGTACGTTCAAATCTTGGAAGACAAATTATTGAAATTTTGGGATAGCAGCAACAATCAAGGACTCGTTTTTTAGCAGGACAACGCACCAGTTCATAAAAATGGCCATACTCAAGTATGGTTCAAAATCGAAAAATATTAAAATTTCCGACCAGAATCCGTTCGAGAACATGTGTGGAATCTTGCCTCGCAGAAAACCGCCAATACCAAACATTATTTTATTTCCAAGAAGTGATTATCGATGAATGGCGGTCAATCGATGAAGACTTGCGAATAATTTTGATCAACAGTGTGATGGATAAAATTTTTGAACTTATTCAAAATAAGGGAGGCCCTACCCATTATTTATAAAAGTTATTTTATTTTATTTAAGTTTTAAAAAATAAATTTTTCTAATTTTGTAAAAGTGCGTCTATAGTTATGCAACACCAGCAATTTTGAAAGTGCAGAATTCGGCGAAACCATAAAGAATAAATTAATTATTTTTGTTGAATAATATGTGTTTTTGATCGTTTTATTGTGAACAATAACTTTATGGGCCCATTTTATTTGTCAACTAACATACCAATTGAATTATGGGTGCGTCTATAGTTATGATACGCAGTGTATAGCGACGATGTACGAAACACTTGTATGAATGGTAAAATATTTAAATATACAAACAACATTGATAAAAAACATAAACCTCAAAAACATTTAAGTACACACACAAATGGATATAGAAGGCACACACTTTTACACAAAGATTCATATAAATGCCAAATGTAAAATAAGCTGTTGTGTATGCCAATGTATTTAAGTGATGAAACTTAACCCTTTCAGTGTCATATATATATATATATATATATATATATTTGTTGAGGAAAATTCCATACTCGTGATGACAGTGGCAATGGATTAACACCATGTGAAAATGATTGTTGAACGTAAAAAAATTCTGGACGTAAGGATCGGTATTCTGAGAGACCAAAATGGTTATTTAAAGCTATAAACAATAAAAGGGTATTTGCCACTCGGACAGTCATCCCTAAATAGATAGTCGGCAGAGATATTCTATTGCAATCTTTCATTGATCTACTGAAGTTCTATAGGTTTATATTTGTCAAATGTTTTGTAGAATATATTACAAACAACAATTAATTAGCTAATATCAGAGTACAAAATTAGGTGCTAAAGCCCCCGAGTAAATTTATAGGTCGACTTTCGACAGAACGACACCTATATATAAAATTTCTGATTTTCAAGAAACAAAACTTCTGAAAACAGCAGATACCGTTTTCGGCAGATACCTAAAGGTCTTTCTTAAGTCCAGATGTGCTTATACATTAAAGAAGACCTACGAGATTAGTAATTAAACCACATTTTATCCACAAAAAATTTAACAAATTTTTCAGAAAAAAATATACAGACCGGAACCGATTTTCCGAACTTTTTAATTCCCATTTTTTAGGTCAACATAACAACTACCATGTTTCATATTAAAAAGTCCTGAAGAACAATTGACTATTTAGGTTTCCTTCTATATATCAAGATAGGAATAAATAGAGGTTGTCACTGATGTTTCATCCACACTTTTTTGTACATCATTACACTACCTTAAAATTTCATAAAAATCTATTCTTGATCGCGTTTTTTAACCGAATTTGCTGTAATTTGGTATTTTGTAGTTGTATATGGTAACAAATCTCCCTACAAAAAATAATTAATATTCACCCCATTTTAGGGGTAGTCCCCATATAACCCCCTTTTTATACCCTTCACCACTCTGTGGTACAGGGTATTATGTCTTTGTGCATATGTTTGTAACAGGCAAAATGAAATGAGATAGACACATGGTTTCTTGTGAGAATATGCATAGAATCACTTTCTGAGTCGATTTATGCATGTCCGTCGATCCGTCCGTCTGTCCGTCTGTAGATGTTAAATTGTAAACAAAGTACAGGTCGCATTTATGATCCGATTTGAATGAAATTTGGCACAGGTCACTTATTTGGCCCAAGGACGAACCCTATTGAAATTGGGAAAAATCGGTTCAGATTTAGATATAGCTCCCATATATATATTTAACCGATTTAATGTAAACGGTCCCTATATATCTTTCGATTTGCACGAAATTTGGTACAGCCTAATCATTTAGGTCTAGAATGATGTGAGCCAAGTTTCGTGAAAATCGGTCCAGATTTAGATATAGCTCCCATATATAGTTTCGTCCGATTTCATGTAAATGGTACACCAAAGTCGCTATATATCTTTCGATTTGCACGAAATTTGGCATAACGTACTGAATTGAGCCTAGAAAGATGTCTGCCAAGTTTCAAGAAAATCGGTCCAGATTTCTATATAGCTCCCATATATAGTTTCGTCCGATTTCATGTAAATGATGCACCAAAGTCGCTATATATCTTTCGATTTGCACGAAATTTGGCATAACGTACTGAATTGAGCCTAAAATGATGTCTGCCAAGTTTCGAGAAAATCGGTCCAGATTTAGATATAGCTCCCATATATAGTTTCGTCCAATTTCATGTACATGGTGCACCAAAGTCGCTATATATCTTTCGATTTGCACGAAATTTTGCATAACGTACTGAATTGAGTCTACAATGATGTCTGCCAAGTTTCGTGAAAATCGGTCAAGATTTAGATATAGCTCCCATATATAGTTTCGTCCGATTTCATGTAAATGGTGCACCAAAGTCCCTATATATCTTTCGATTTGCACGAAATTTGGCATAACGTACTGAATTGAGCCTAGAAAGATGTCTGGCAATTTTCGAGCAAATCGGTCCAGATTTAGATATAGCTCCCATATATAGTTTCGTCCGATTTCATGTAAATGGTGCACCAAAGTCCCTATATATCTTTCGATTTGCACGAAATTTGGCATTACGTACTGAATTGAGCCTAGATAGATGTCTGCCAAATTTCGAGCAAATCGGTCCAGATTTAGATATAGCTCCCATATATAGTTTCGTCCGATTTCATGTAAATGATGCACCAAAGTCGCAATATATCTTTCTATTTGCAAGAAATTTGGCATAACGTACTGAATTGAGTCTAGAATGAATGTCTGCCAAGTTTCGAGAAAACCGGTCCAGATTTCTATATAGCTCCCATATATAGTTTCGTCCGATTTCATGTATATGGTTCACCCAAGTCTCTATATATCTTTCGATTTGCACGAATAGTCCTGTAATAGTCCTGTTTAATATACCCATAGTGGTGAAGGGTTTAATATAAACCAGTAAGGAAAGTAGTAAAGTCGGACGGGGCCGACTATATGATACCCTTCACCACTATGGGTATATTAAACAGCATTATTAACATGAAATTGGATGAAATAAAATATGTGATATTTATCTAAATGTGAATCGGACTAGATCTATCCATAAACATGTCATTCGTTTGGGATGAAAATCGACTTCAAACAAATATCAATAGGTCATCCGTTGGGCTATGTCTGTACTTCTAGAAAACGCAACTACGTTATTCTAGGCTCAATTTTGTACGTTGTGCAAATTTTATGTCAATCTGACAAACATGAGGAGTTGGATGTACAATTTACTTAAAATCGGACTAAAATATATATGGAAGCTGTACCAAAATATGAAACGATTTCAACGGTTGTCACAGGTTAAGTTATACTAATTTCGGTACGTTTAGTTCCTATCAGCCATATATTGGTTTTTTGGTGCGTCAATTACTTCATCTCAGCTCTATCTAAATCTCAACCGATGGCACACAAAATTCTGGACTAAATTCAGTACGCTATGCAACATAAGAACTTTGGCACATTATTTAAATTCAACCGCAGTGGAAAATATTTAT
>NW_026888245.1:0-9662 GCF_032173495.1 Musca vetustissima
CCTCCCCTTATTCGACATTTTGGGGACGTCGGACATGCAACCGAATTGACCAAATTTTTTCTTATTTTTTATTTTGATGGGGTTTGAAATCTTCCTACTAAAATATAAATACTAATAATGTCCAAATTTGATGGGGCTTGAAATCTTCCTACTAAAATATAAATACTAATAATGCCCAAATTTGGTTAAGGTAAATAACTGTAATTTCACATTGCGTACAAATATGAAGACAATTATCAATTTTCGTCCCAATTGTGTACTTTTAAGGGTTTATAATCTCATTCCCAACAGCGACTTTAATATAAAAAAAATATGTTTGCCGGAATTTTTCTATTTCCTTATTCTGGCACAATCCCAATATAAATGGGTACGCTCGCCTTTTCGGTAATCTAAAGTGGTTATAACTTGGCATTCGGGATTCCCGCTGAATAAAAAACTTGATTTCAGAAAGTTCCAACATAATTCATGTTCATTATTTTTACATCGCTCTCATAAAATGTACAACTTAATTTGGTTTTCCATTTTCCCAAATAAACAATCTACCAACAGACAATATCATAGTCACCACATTAATTACCCGACAATTTTTTAAGAAAGGCACATGCTGGATAGCATTGGAAAATCAAATTCATCGCGTGAAACAAAATTCAATATGAAATCAAAAAACGGGATTTTTGGAATTGAAACCAAAATTTTGTAAATAAATTCCTAAGAAATTAAAAAATGCTAAAAAAAGTGCTAGGTGCTAGATCAATTTTTTTGGTGCTAAACGAGTTCAAAAAGTGCTAAATCTAGCACTAAAAGTGCTAAATTGGCAACACTGCGTATGACTGTCCGTCTGTTGGAATATCAATAGAACTCGCATATTAACACTAGAACGCCGAAGGCAGTCATTTTGACCGCTTTCCAATTTCAAGTACAGAAGCAACTGTGCATTTAATGACACTTTTTTTTAAAATATGGTGACTTTTTGTACCTCATGGAATTACGTTTATTATAAAAAATTCACTGAATTTAAAAAAAAAAGTGTCATTAAATGCACAGTTGCTTTTGTACTTGAAATTGGAAAGCGGTCAAAATGACTGCCTTCGGCGTTCTAGTGTTAAAGATAGAACTTTGTACTTACATTGCTGCTGCTCTTATGTTTGAATAATTGATATTGAAAATGAGATATATCGGTCATTTTCATATCAGCTCCAATATTCGTTATTTTAAAGCTTTTGGGCACCTAAACAGCTGTAATTTGGTAATTTATTAAAACGATCGATATCGGTCCACATTTTATGGTAGCCCCCATATAACGGCAATTTGTGGTATTTTGTGGAGTTTGGAACTTGGAAATTGGGAGCAAAATCTCCCTACAAAAAATTATAAATATTAGTCGATGTTTCGGGGTACTTTGATTTTGTTCCACATTTTGGTGTAGGATTTAAGGTTTTAAGCGCAAATTTCCGGCAAAGTAACTGTAATTTCGCATTGCGAAGTTTTGAAGGCTCACATACATACATGCAGAAAATTATCAATTTAAGTCAATGTTTGGACAAGTGCCGACCTATTTTGTTGTTGTAATTTTGCAACCCGATTTTTTTGTAGGGTAAACACATTTATGTACTAGCTACTGCACTAGCTGAAACGATGTAACTGTTCGTCCGTGAATTTATCCATAATAATTTGTAATCGAATCAAGATCACGAGTGTGGTAATGCTAACGCAGCGTATAGGGCAACCCTGCAAGCAGTAGCAAAATGCAATGCTAGAGAGAATTCTCGAGACAAAAAGAGAGTGGAGAAACTTATTTAAGGGAACCCCCCTCCATTCTCGATTTTAATTTTTCAAGATTTTCAATGGGCTGGTAAATCAATACCAATGCTTGTTAAGGTTTGTAACTTTACACATACATAATTGAAGATTTAAAAGCGAAGAAAAATAATTTACAAAAAAATGTTGTTGTTGTTTTTTGTTATTAAAGAAAAGTTCTTATTTTTTATGGCAGGTATGATAACTCTTCACTGGAACATCGGAATCGGAAAATTCCAACAGTGTTAGAAAGAGTACATGTCTGGCTCTCGTATGAACTATGATTATTGACTTCGCTCTAAAATTAACAAAATGGTGGACATTTGAAAAAATATTTTTGGAAAATCGCCGATTTTTTTACCAAAAACCAAGTCAAAAAATAAGGAAGATCTTCAACGATTGGCTTTATCCTAGTTCATACGATAGCTACACACTCACGAGCACAAGAAGGAAGAGGAAAAACATGAACGTGAGCATATCGAGATGTCCGTAATTTTTACAAACGAGTAAAACACCAAATCGAAGGCGTTGGCGCAGGCACATAATTCTGTGTGCAAAGCCTCTGGTGTAAAATAGTAACGGTGAAGAAGATACCCCAAAACAAATAAAAGATGACGGCATAGAGTGTATACCACCTAACCAAGATGAGGTCAGAATAGAAATCAATCGGCTGAAGCATTATAAAGCAGCAGGTGTCGATTGGTTAGCAGCCGAACACGATTGGTGGTCAGGAGCATGTACCAGCTAATTAATACAATTTAGCTAGAGGAATGCATGCCAAATTATTGGAACCACAGCATCCTGTGTCCCGTGCACAAAAAGGGAGAAAATACGATATGTGCCAACTATAGAGGAATAAGTGTCCTTCCCATCGTATACAAAGTGTTATTCAGTGTGCTGTGTGAAGGACTGAAGCCAATGGTCAATGACATTATTGGGCGCAAAATCAAGGAATAGACCCACGAAAAACATATCGACCCATTGCACCTATTCGTCGACTATAAAGCCGCATTCGACAGTCTTATCCGCCATGTCTGCGTTTGGCATTCCTGCAAAATTAATACGGCTATGCAGGATAACTTTAAGTGGCACAAGTTCAGCAATTAAAGTCGGGAAGACATATCGGAGCCCTTCAATACCGAACGAGGATTTAGACAAGGTGACAGTTTTTCGTGTGACCTTTTTAACATCCTGCTGGAAAAGGTCATACGAGAGGCAAAGTTGAACAGAAATGGCAATCTGTACACCAAATAACACATGTTAGTTGCCTACGCCGATGACATCGACATAATGGTTCGCACATTGAGAGCGGTAACAGCCACATTTGAACAAATTGAGAAGGAGTCTGCCAAAGTGGGTATGAGAGTAAACAGCGAGAAGATGGTATCAACGCGAAAGACGTTCAGTAGACTCGGACCAATTGTGGAACTTGAGAACTACAGCTTCGGGGTAGTCAAAGATTTTATATACCTTGGAACTGCCATAAATAAAACGAATGACATCAGTTTTGAAATCCGGATAGTGTTGGCCAAAATATGCTACTACTATAGTAAGCAGTTTAGAAACAAGCCACCTCCCGCCAGACCAACCTCACACTCTACAAGACGCTGATATTACCCGTGTTGTTATGTGGATCTGAAGTAAGGCTACTTACGCAAGCAGATGAGGCAGCTCTTGGGGTGTTTGAGAGAAAAATTCTCCCAAAAGATCTATGGGCCGATCTGCGTTGACGGGGATGAGGATGCGCCAGCACAAAAGGCATATAAAAGTAAGCTTACGGATGGCTCGCGCAGGAGGCGAAGGCACGAATTCGATGGAAAGATCTAGTGGAAGACAACATTTTGAAATATGGTATTTTAAATATGGAGCAAGTCAGCTAAATTAGTAAGTAATTTGCAATCGAAGTACAGGCCAGAGTTCTGGGCCGATCTTCGCAAAAGTGGATGTAAGTTTGGTTTTAGCTAAAGACGGCACCCATAGTTTTTGATAATAATGACATTATACTTTGAAGATGAAATGGACCAATATTCTCGAAATTTTGAAATCCAAATTTATGTCAATTTGGTTGGAAACCCCAAAAAATGCCTATAATTTGACAAATTCTCTTTATTAGGGATTTGCCAAAATGTCGACCTACTTCGGCTCCTTCGGTTGGTAAATCACGAATGTACATAAAATGGAGGCTATGCCATGTAATTGGCCTAAACTGAAAATATGCTGCCAATAAATCGTTTATTCATTGAAATCGTTTTATGACTACTTATAGCAAATACCTAAAATGAGACGGGTCCTGTAAGTGTATATATTAACACCTAGCCCGATATTATTTATTACTATTTCTTTCTTTCTAATTCCATTGAAATACCTTAAATAAGAATAGGAACAATTATTTAATTATTCCCTATAAACGGAGAATGTCAAATTACATCCCCATCGGTTGAAGAATACGACTAAACCCTCCAAATACCGAAAATGGAAATGTCATTCCCCATATAAAACGAGGTACAAAAAAATTTATTTAATTTTTTATTTAATTCGAACTTAAACTAGTTAAAGAATGTCCCTTTGAAATTTCAAGCGATTTTTTGTGTCAGTATGTCAAATTTTAAGCGCGTATTTCTCGAAATAGTGATTTGACGTTTGGCGTTTTCGTTCCAAATCGCATCTATCATATGAACTAGAATAAATGTAATTTGTCATGATCGTCCTTATTTTCTCAATTTTTTCAAAAATCTACTTTCAAAGGTCCGTCATTTGTTAATTACTTCATACCAGAGCCAGACATGTACTCTTTCGAATCACCTTGAACTTTGGGATTTGGATGTTCCACTGTACTGATTAATTTAGAATTGTACTGAATTACTTTATTTTATTGACTTCTGTTTTGCCAAAGTGTCATTCGGACAGACAATCAATACTCAACCTTTCAACAAATATTGAATATATTACTAAGAAAACTATTGTGGTTTTTATTCTTGTTCTTTTACTTTCACGGCACACGAATCTATTACACCCCTCGCACTTATGGCCCACTGCTCGACACATTCGGCGTACTAACTCCCATCGGCAGAGCTCCTCTGAGCTAAATAGTTACAAGTCTTCTATATAATACACAGCCGTTTGAAAATTGCCGAAATTTCAAATCGCGAATGTCAATATCAAACATTTCAGTTATCTCTATAGCAATTACAATATACAGAACAGAATTTCTAATTTTAAATAACAAACGTCACGTTTTATTTTCATTTTTTGTTACTCATTCAAAATTATCGACATTTTTAAATCGAGCAATTGGGAATATAAAAACAAATCTATTTTGACAAAACAAAAGTGTAGAACTTATTGGTTTCACTACTTAAAACGGCATTTAACTAATACTAGGTTATTTGGTTTAAGGTCGTATTTTAAACTTTATATTTTCATGTTGCTACAAATGTGACGATATCAATTAAATTCCCATTGAGTACCATTCCAAAAACATTTACAACACTTGCATTGTATCAATTGCTGTACTCTAAGCTCTGAACAAAATGTTTTCACAAGCAGATTTCTTTTCATTTCATTGATTTCGACAATCCTAAGTAAACCACTAACCCAAATTCTCTTAACTACCAAATTTCAAATCCGACAACAATCCAACACACAATTTGTATTTGGTCAATTTGCACTTTATTTAATACTATAGTCGTCATCATCAACATCGTTGTTTTGGTCGTCCTCGTCATTTTCGTACGGGTTTCCTGTTTTCGTATTCCAACAACGTTTTATTGTAATTTGTCTTAAAGCCGAACTGTTAAATTTAATACTCTCCTTTTAGACATTTCGAACGAGGATAAAAAACCTACGGAACCCACTAAAATAGTCCATTGAGAATTGTATTGGTTAATATTTGTTGTGGTTTATTTTCTGCGGGATGCTTAGTGGTACACTGAGAAAATTTGTGTTGATTTTTTTCGATTAAATGTAAATGTAGGCTATAATCTCAAGTTGTTAAATGTTGGAGGACAGATTTGAGTTATATTTAATGTTTGTTTATTTACATATTTGAGTTATTTGATCACAATGTCATTCCGTTTGCAACACCTCGAAATATTCATCGAAGTCTAATAAAGTTCGACTCCGGAATACTGTCGTTAGACGTATATAATCCAAATGAAATGAAATTCGTGAGCGGGGAAAAAACTTAGAAAAAGTTTGGAGAGTCCCTGAGTCCCAGATTACAGAACGAGTTAATAGAAATAATTGGAGAACACATCCAGAAGTCTATAGTTGAAGAATTGAAAAGTGGTGTTTTACTTCCGTTGTTAGCGGATGAAACTGAGGATATTTCCGGAAAAGAGCAGTTATCAAAATGTATTCAACTTGTCGACAAGATATCTAAAAAAAGTCAAAGAATGTTTCTTTTGATACGTGGAAGTAAAACGATTAACAGGAAAATAATTATCGATGGTCATAATAAATACTACTTCATTTAGAATACTAGCATATGCCCGCTACTTTGTTAACGGATTTGAGAATTATTTAAACAAGTCTAAAGCTAATCAACATACACAGCAAATTGACAATAATTAAAATATTAGTATAATCTTGTTCCTTTGTTATCTTATAGTACGTATTTCCAAAATTCCTTCCATGTCCCAACACAATACAACAATTCTCATCGCAACACAAATCTAGCTCTATGCTTATTTTTGTATGATTCGAGCTCTACCAAATTTAGTTCGATTTAATACCGAAAAGTATAAATTTCCAAAACTACATCCATACACTAATCCTACACTCCAACAGTAACCTTATTTCCAAATGTCAGTGTTCTAGCTCTATCGGTTCACCCAAATACACATTTGGTACTATTTAGTACACATTAGTAACAATTTCCAAAACTTCCTCCATATCCCAATCCTACATCCCAACAATGATCCGAACTCAAAATTTCTGGATTTCAGCACTATCGGTTCACCCAAAATTCAAATTGTATCAAAGCTAGTACCATTTAGTATCCATAAGCATAAATCTCCAAAACTGCATCCACACATTTACCCTACACTCCAACAGTAACCTTATTTCCAAATGTCAGTGTTCTAGCTCTATCGGTTAACCCAAATACACATTCGGTACTATTTAGTACACATTAGTACAAAACTTTCTACATTTCCCAATTCTACACCCCAAAAATGATCCTAACTTTTAATGTAAGTATCTAAGCACTATTGGTTCATCCAAAATCAAAATTGTGCCAAAGCTAGTATCAGTATAGTATATTAGTACCCATAAACATACATTTCTATACATTTATCCTACATTCCAACAGCAACCTTATTTCCAAATTTCTGTGTTCTAGCTCTATCGGTTCACCCAAATACACATTTGGTACTATTTAGTAGACATTAACACAAATTTCCAAAACTTCCTACATATCCCAATCCTACACCCCAGCAATGACCCTAACTCAAAGGGATCTCAGCACTATCGGTACACCAATTTCAAATTTCAGGATTCAAGCTCCATCCATTCCTCAAAATTCACATTGTACCAAATTACCTTATTTCTAAATTTCAGTATTCTAGCTCTATCGTTTAACCCAAATACACATTTGGTACTATTTAGTGCACATTAGTACAAAACTTTCTACATATCCCAATTCTACACCCCAACAATGACCTTAACAAAAAATTCAGTATCTCAGCACTATCAGTTTATCCAAAATTCTAATTGTGCCAAAGCTAGTATCATTTAGTACCCATAAGCATAAATTTTCAAAAAATACATCCATACATTTATCCTACATTCCAACACTAACCATATTTCCAAATTTCTGGGTTCTAGCTCTATCGGTTCACCCAAATACACATTTGGTACTATTTAGTAGACATTAACATAAATTTCCAAAACTTCCTACATATCCCAAATCTACACACCAGCAATGACCCTAACTCAAAGTTTGAGGATCTCAGCACTATCGGTACACTCCGGCAGTTATGTCAATTTCAAATTTCAGTATTCAAGCTCCATCCATTCTTCAAAATTCACATTGTACCAAATTTACTACCTTTTAGTACTTTTCCTATACATGACTATACACTTCTGGAACCATCTCCCTATATGGGAAATTACAAAAATCTTTTAAATTCCTTGAAGCTGAGGTTTGCAAGGTTATAACTCGCGAAATATGAACATATTGCATAAAATTTAAACTCATTTCTATAAAATGAAGTGTTCTTGTCAAAATCTTAAAATGTTGGTAATAAATAATAAGTTTCGTGGAAGCTGTGATGGTGGTAATGTAAAAAAAATGGGTAAAAATGTGTTGAAGCCAACGAGTTTTTTTGTGTTCCTTCCTGATTTGCGGCTAAACTACACAACGCACGCACATGTGATCAGTGACTAAGTTGCAGAATACCACATGGACAATATGGTTCTAATGTATGATTTTTCGATATAATCAGGATCCACCCAAAATGGATGCTGACATTTTGAAGCCGAATTATCGGTTTTTTTAAATTTTTCTTGTAATCAGGATGCGCATCCAGATAATAGACTAATCTAATTATAGGATTGTAGAACTCGTGATTTTGCTTCGTTTAGTGTATATCATGAATGTGCTCACCGTAGCTTCTTTGCAATTGGGTTCCAAAGACGAAAATTTGGTGCGTAAGTTTTTATAAAAAACATATTTTTTGAGTCTAAAATTAAGAAAGCCCATTTAAATTCCGTTTAACCCCGCGTGATTTTAGTTTTTTTACGTGCCGGATCCAATGAGCCCATCCATGTTCAATTCCGCCCAATAAAACGGCGGATATAGGTACCTTGAATGTGGGAAAAACTGCAAAAACTTATTTTGACAAATTCGCATATATAATCGCGTTTTTCTTCGAATTGATTTCACATACATTCATTCTTGTAATATCATATTCGCAAATCTGTGTGAAAATAGGTTAAAAACATATCGATACGCGAATAATATGCGTATTTTATCCAAAATCGATTGAGGGGGCACATCCGCGGTTTTTAACCGATCCTTTTAAAATAGGTGTCATTTTGTGTATTTTCATAGGAGATTACTGAAATCGGATGCGCATAAAAATCGTAGGCACCTTGCGTGATTTGTAGCCATATTTAGGGTTTTTGCACAGTAAAGTGCATCGAGCGGCACACTTTGACCGCTAAATAAAACATCGAAAAATTCATAATTATTGGAAGAGATTGATTCGGTTTATACGCAAACCGCATGCGCAACAACTGATTTCAACGAATCCGCGAATTGCATGCTTTTCAATATTGCTCATTTTAATCTATTGTAACTGCAATATATTTAGTCATTTTTACAGTCGAAACTGTTATCAGATGAATATACCGATATTTTAGAAGATTAAGGGAAACCCGTATTCCCTTAACCACACTAAAAAAATTGAAAACTCAAAAAACGTTTCGTTTCAATTTAAAAATTATTTTTTTTTTATTTTCAGATATCTTCATGCTTCTATTTGTTTTTCGCGACTATTATACTGTATTTCAATGTGATTTGATCAGTATACAATGAAAACAAATGTGTTTAACCATTTGCGAAGAAATTCGCGAATTACAACAAATAGGAATTTATTTAATTTATATTTGAAATACAAGATTTAAAACCGCTATAACTTTTGTGCGCAGCATCCGAATTTGTGAACGCGAACAGATTTAGAATCAGCATATTTTTCTTTTTCTGTTAACATTTCTAAAAGCAACTGTGCATTTTGCACAAAGGCGGTGCAGCCCCAAATGTTTGTAACCGCTTTTCAATTTCATGTATAAAAGCAACTGTCCGTCCGTCCGTCTGTCCATTATAATTTGTAAACACGATACAGGCCGCAGTTATGGACCAA
>NW_026888246.1:0-9429 GCF_032173495.1 Musca vetustissima
CGTTCAGTGTCAAAAATCAATAACTTGTTACTATAATGTCCATGTATATGCAAACATATTCCACAATTTTTCCACATTTTCCACAAAAAATAAATACATATTATAAAGAAAATAATTGGTGTCTTATCTTGCTAAATATGTGAAAGGACAACTATGGATTAGATTGGGTAATTTCTATAACAGGGTGCGCTCAATTATAACCTTTAGCTAGAGACGAAGGAATGGATACATCTTCTTTTGTACGTTTTTGTATTGATCCAATTTTCTGTCCTGACCACCAGTTGGAAACCAGAAAATTGAAAACTTTGTTCAACGAAAAACTGGTTAGGAGCTCATGCGATACACCAAATTGATCGTGAGGATCTCTTCTTTCAAACATCGAGTTTATGGTGTACGAGCTCATGCTGACCACCAGTTGGAAACCAGAAAATTGGAAACTTTGTTCAACGAAAAACTGATTAGGAGCTCATGCGATACACCAAATTGCTCGTGAGGATCTCCTCTTTCATTAGACATCGAGTTTATGGTGTACGTTTTTATATTGTAGCTTCCAGATCCAGTTTTCTGTCCTGACCACCAGTTGGAAACCAGAAAATTGGAAACTTTGTTCAACGAAAAACTGATTAGGAGCTCATGCGATACACCAAATTGCTCGTGAGGATCTCCTCTTTCATTAGACATCGAGTTTATGGTGTACGTTTTTATATTGTAGCTTCCAGATCCAGTTTTCTGTCCTGACCACCAGTTGGAAACCAGAAAATTGGAAACTTTGTTCAACGAAAAACTGATTAGGAGCTCATGCGATACACCAAATTGCTCGTGAGGATCTCCTCTTTCATTAGACATCGAGTTTATGGTGTACGTTTTTATATTGTAGCTTCCAGATCCAGTTTTCTGTCCTGACCACCAGTTGGAAACCAGAAAATTGGAAACTTTGTTCAACGAAAAACTGATTAGGAGCTCATGCGATACACCAAATTGCTCGTGAGGATCTCCTCTTTCATTAGACATCGAGTTTATGGTGTACGTTTTTATATTGTAGCTTCCAGATCCAGTTTTCTGTCCTGACCACCAGTTGGAAACCAGAAAATTGGAAACTTTGTTCAACGAAAAACTGATTAGGAGCTCATGCGATACACCAAATTGCTCGTGAGGATCTCCTCTTTCATTAGACATCGAGTTTATGGTGTACGTTTTTATATTGTAGCTTCCAGATCCAGTTTTCTGTCCTGACCACCAGTTGGAAACCAGAAAATTGGAAACTTTGTTCAACGAAAAACTGATTAGGAGCTCATGCGATACACCAAATTGCTCGTGAGGATCTCCTCTTTCATTAGACATCGAGTTTATGGTGTACGTTTTTATATTGAAGCTTCCAGATCCAGTTTTCTGTCCTGACCACCAGTTGGAAACCAGAAAATTGGAAACTTTGTTCAACGAAAAACTGATTAGGAGCTCATGCGATACACCAAATTGCTCGTGAGGATCTCTTCTTTCATTAGACACCGAGTTTATGGTGTACGTTTTTATATTGTAGCTTCCAGATCCAGTTTTCTGTCCTGACCACCAGTTGGAAACCAGAAAATTGGAAACTTTGTTCAACGAAAAACTGATTAGGAGCTCATGCGATACACCAAATTGCTCGTGAGGATCTCCTCTTTCATTAGACATCTAGTTTATGGTGTACGTTTTTATATTGAAGCTTCCAGATCCAGTTTTCTGTCCTGACCACCAGTTGGAAACCAGAAAATTGGAAACTTTGTTCAACGAAAAACTGATTAGGAGCTCATGCGATACACCAAATTGCTCGTGAGGATCTCTTATTTCATTAGACATCGAATTTATGGTATACGTTTTTATATTGTAGCTTCCAGATCCAGTTTTCGGTCCTGACCACCAGTTGGAAACCAGAAAATTGGAAACTTTGTTCAACGAAAAACTGATTAGGAGCTCATGCGATACACCAAATTGCTCGTGAGGATCTCCTCTTTCATTAGACATCGAGTTTATGGTGTACGTTTTTATATTTTAGCTTCCAGATCCAGTTTTCTGTCCTGACCACGAGTTGGAAACCAGAAATTGGAAACTTTGTTCAACGAAAAACTGATTAGGAGCTCATGCAATACACCAAATTGCTCGTGAGGATCTCCTCTTTCATTAGACATCGAGTTTATGGTGTACGTTTTTATATTGTAGCTTCCAGATCCAGTTTTCTGTCCTGACCACCAGTTGGAAACCAGGAAATTGGAAACTTTGTTCAACGAAAAACTGATTAGGAGCTCATGCGATACACCAAATTGCTCGTGAGGATCTCCTCTTTCATTAGACATCGAGTTTATGGTGTACGTTTTTATATTGAAGCTTCCAGATCCAGTTTTCTGTCCTGACCACCAGTTGGAAACCAGAAAATTGGAAACTTTGTTCAACGAAAAACTGATTAGGAGCTCATGCAATACACCGAATTGCTCGTGAGGGTCTCCTCTTTCATTAGACATCGAGTTTATGGTGTACGTTTTTATATTGGAGCTTCCAGATCCAGTTTTCTGTCCTGACCACCAGTTGGAAACCAGAAAATTGGAAACTTTGTTCAACGAAAAACTGATTAGGAGCTCATGCGATACACCAAATTGCTCGTGAGGATCTCCTCTTTCATTAGACATCGAGTTTATGGTGTACGTTTTTATATTGTAGCTTCCAATTCCAGTTTTCTGTCCTGACCACCAGTTGGAAACCAGAAAATTGGAAACTTTGTTCAACGAAAAACTGATTAGGAGCACATGCGATACACCAAATTGTTCGTGAGGATCTCCTCTTTCATTGGACATCGAGTTTATGGTGTACGTTTTTATATTGTAGCTTCCAGATCCAGTTTTCTGTCCTGACCACCAGTTGGAAACCAGAAAATTGGAAACTTTGTTCAACGAAAAACTGATTAGTAGCTCATGCGATACACCAAATTGCTCGTGAGGATCTCCTCTTTCATTAGACATCGAGTTTATGGTGTACGTTTTTATATTGTAGCTTCCAGATCCAGATGTCTGACCTTAGAAGTAGTAGCCTCCAAATTAAAAATTTGTCATATTTATAACTGCTGTTACTGGAATATTACAGATTAATCTGTAAATGGACACCATAAAATAAATTATACAACAATATTAGTAAATTTTTTCGTTATATTCTTTTTTTTTTTTTTTTTGGATTTTGGTAGTGTAGCCGATTCTCAGCTGTGTTGGTCGGTTACCCGCAGTAACCATACACCACTACTATCGATGTTTATTGGTGTCGATAAATGTGTACATGATAATCGATTATATTAACATTAATTATAGCGTAATGTGTATTGAGTGAATGAATTTACATAATTCTTCGAGAGCTGGAATCGAGCGGCTATGTAGTAAGCTGGGTAAGTTTGTGTAATTGTTAAATATTGAATAATTAGTTCTGTGGGAGTTGTATTTGCAGCAATTGAAAATGACGTGGTTTTCGGTTTCGGGTGTGTTGCAGGAGTCGCAAAGGTTGTTGTTTGCAATGTTGATTCGGTGTAGGTAAGTTTTTCCATACGTATGCCCAGCAAACAGTCTGTTAATTAATTTGATGTTTCCAGGTGATATTGATGAGCCGGCGAACCAGTGCTGTTTTGGGGGTTCGGGAAAGAATTGTGAAAAGTAAGTACCTTTGGAAATAGAAGTCTCCTTGAAGATTGTGACCCATTCATCCCACAGGGTATTGTATATTAAAGTGTGTGCATCTTTTACCGCATGGTATGAATGAATAATGCATCCAACATCTGCGGCAAGTTTGGCGAAGTGGTCGGCTTTTTCATTGGCCTGTATTCCAATGTGCGAAGGAGTCCAAATAAACGTGAGTAGAGTGATTGGTGACATATTTATCTTTTCGATAATAATATTGGCCAGGTAGTTCTGTGAGGTGTTGTTCCTTAAGAGTGAAAGAGCATTTTTACTGTCGGTTAAAATTACGGCCTTTTCAATGCCATCCTCTAAAATAATGTCAACAGCCTTGTTAATGGCGTTCAGTTCACCCATTAGTGAAGACAGTTTTGCCTCAATTTTAAATAGAAAATTGTGATTGCAAGATATGTTACACACTGCACATCCGGTACTGTGTGCAGATATGGATGCATCTGTTGCCCATACCGAGCAGCCAAAAAATTTGATGTCACTTAGGGTTTCTTGAAGTATGGATCGGAAAAACTCTTTGGGTTTATTGTCTTTGTTTGCCTTGAAAATGTCCATGAGGAATGAAATTTTGTTTGAGGGTGTAACAGCGTCTTTCACCACCACACTATCAAAGATGTGTTTAAATTTAATGTATGTTTGACCGAGACTGGTTTTTGCCAAGGGGTTTGAAGTAATTCGTCTGTATGTATCATGATGAAAGATTTTGAACTTTATAAGCTCTTTCGACGCCAAGTATTGGGCTCGTAGATTAGGAGGTAAACATAAGGATAGAGCATAAATGATGTGAGTTGGAGTTGAAGGGGTTAACCCAAGGCTTCTTCGTAACGTCTGGTTTTGAAAAGTGGTTACCTTACGATTTATATAGGTTGGCATGTGGGCCATTGAGGATATCGAGTACTCTATTTTAGAAAAAATTATAGATTTGGATAACATGATTGCAGTTTTGGGGTTAATACCCTGCTTGAATGAATTTATCATTTTTAGTGCGTTTGACGACGTCGAACATGTGGACATGACGTCATCGTAGTGCTCTTTTAAAGTCAAGCTGTTTTTAATATTTCTTCCCAAAAACTTAATAGTATTGACTGTTCTTATTGTTGTGCCCTGAATATGTATTTTAGGGATTTTTCTTGCTCCTTTTGCAACGTACATGACAGTAGTTTTTTCATTATTCTGTTTCAGATTCAATTCAGTTAGAATTCGAAGGAAGTTGTTAAATTTAATTTGCAGATTGTTGTTGGCAGTGTTAAAATCCTTGTTTGCAGAAAGCAATATAAAATCATCAGCGAACTGGAAGCAGTAAGTGGATTGATCATTTATACAATGAAGACCCATGGTGTAAATGTTGAATAAAATGGGACTGAGGCAGCTTCCTTGTGGAAGTCCATTATAAATTTCCAATTCGTTGTTACCCATAATCAGAACACGACGTTGGAGAAAATTTATTATCCAGTGAGTTAAATCAAGTGGACAGTTTAGATCTTGGAGAATTTTGTATAACATATCGAGCTTGACACAGTCATAAGCTTTGGCCACATCTACTGATAAAAGAATCACCTTATCTCCCTTTTCTTTATGCGAATTCACAAAGTGAAGAATATCATTAATACACATGGATGCCGATAGGTGCTTTCTGTACGCATATGTTCTGGATGGAAGAATATTATATTTCTCAAGGAAAGCTAAGAGGCGATCTTTGACCATTAAATTTATGATTTTAAGAAATACAGATATGAGGGCTATTGGTCTGTAATTAGTAAATATTTCTAAGTCTTTACCTCTTTTTGGGATCGGTATAACCTTAATTTTTCGCCATTCATCCTTTATATTGCACTTCATCCATTCACTATTAATGGCAGAGAGTAAATTAATTTTAGACGCATCTGAAAGTTGACTCAGCATTTCATAGGTAACCCCATCTATACCAGCAGCGGATGGTTTTTTCTTGTTTTTTAGAACATGCTCAAATTCTTCCTTAGTGAATTTTTCACTTGAGAAATGTGGAGTTTGTACCATATTGACCGGTGTGTTGTCAGGAACCTGATTTTTTAAGTGAATTAAAAAAGGTTTGTCATTATCAGAAGACCATTTTGACGGCATCGTAGAATTTAAAGAATTTTTACACCCACGAACAAATTTAAACAGGGCTTTAGAACTTGGAGCATTGCTTAGTTTTTGGATATTTCTTTTGAATGCATGTTGCTTGGCATATTTAACCGATTTTTTAAAATTTTTCTTTGCAATTATTAAATTTTCTGCAGTTACATTATTGTTGTTGATATCGAATTTCTTTTGTGCCGCTACGTAGAGTCTGTAATTCTTTTCCACGATCGAATCCCACCAATATTTTGGAATAGCATTTTCAGTGACTGTGTACGTTGATGCTTTAAATTCATTTTTAAAAGTATCATGTATGTCGTCGAAAGACGTAGGCAGATTAATGCTGTTTAGATTACTGAAGAGTTTTTTTTTAGCTAAAAATTTTTGAGGTTTTGGGATTATAGTTGATATGCTCATTACAATTGGAAAGTGGTGACTTCCTCCAATTGTTGATGGATAAACGTCCCACGAAGTTGTGATATGTGAATTCGTAAAGGATAGATCTAGTACGGATCCCGTAGATTCGTGAAGCTGTTTTTTAAATGTGCAACTACCATTATTAAGGCAGCGAAAAGATGATGAATCAAAGGTTGTCTTTACGATTTTACCCCTTTGAGAATCAAAGTTATCCCCGTATGAAGTGTGGCGGGCGTTGAAGTCTCCACATATGAAAACATTTGGCTTGGTTTCCAGGAATGATATCAATTTATCGAGCTCATTTCTAATGGTATTGCACTTGAGAGAATGTGGAAAGTAGATTGAAACAATCGTTATATTCGAGGAGAGGCTCAGAGTTTCACAAATCAATATATCCAAAGATGTCGGAAAGCTAACTTTCCTGAATTTTATTCTATTATGGAAGACTAAGGCAACACCACCGTAGTTGTCTTGTCGTTTTTTTGAGATAATGGTGTAATTAAATATTGATGTGGCATTTTTATTTTCATCAATGTTAAATATTTCAGACAGGATGCAAATATCGACATTTAATTTTTTTAAATAGAATTCCAGATAACTTTTGTTTTTATTTAGACTTTGTATATTGTATTGTAATAAGTTCATGTTGTTTTGTTATTGCTTTAAATTTTTAGGTTGCGTGTATATTTGGGTCTATGCTGTTAGTTTCCAGAAATGGGCTGTCTGTTACTGATGGCAGTAACGATTGCTGAAATTTTTTTAGGATATTTAGACCTTCGTTATATTCATTCATAATTTTTGTGTTTAAATTTATTTTTTATTTAAATTTATTTATTTATTTTTATCACAGTTGCAAAAAAGGTACTAAATGTAAAATTTGGTCGTTCTGTGTCACCCTGTAGTTTTGTTAAAAATGTTGTTATCGAAAATTAGCAACGTTGCTAACTTCACGCAGGTGATATTCCAAACATTAGATAGTTCCGATATTTCTTTTCAAACTATCGATTGCTATCGATATTATCGGTAATTTTCCACCACTATTTGGAAATGAATAGTGAATTGAATTTGAAACTACAAAAAATGGTTATGGCAAACATTTCAGACTTAAAACGCACAAATAATTACACATTATATTTTGTTATTTTACTATTTTTATTGCAAAATTAAATATTTTTCAATTCATAGGTGTATATTACTTTTACATAACAAAATTAACAAAAAATATATGGATCATTTTATGCTCCATAAAAACAAAAAAACGCTTACAGCTAGAAAAAGATATATGCACTAAAATTTCTGTGCTATTAATTAGAGATCATGCAAATAACATAAATATATACTTATTCTATTGACTTAGATCATTCTGTGGCATTTTAAAAAATAATTATTTCGTAATCCAATAATTTTTGTTGAGAAATAGGAGCATATCAACATGATTAGATTTTAAACATGTTCTTCGATCTGAAACTATACCTCCAGCTTTACTTAACATTCGCTCAGATTCTGTCGATGTAGCAGGAATGCACAGGTAACGCATTGCGCATTTCATATTACAAATAAAGCATTTATAAATAATATGTTATACCTTCCAGTATTCCAGAGGATTGCTATTGGTTGGAGTATATTCGATTTCAAAGTACTGTCGCATCGTAACAATAGCATCCACTCTATTCGTCCTTGATTTACTGACTACTTTATTTTCAAGAAACTTTAAAAGTGGTTGCTCAGGTTGACTGTGAATAGTATTCGAAGTTGGCGATCCTTCGCAGGCATTAGGAACCTTACCCATAAGCCAATTTATTTTCCAACGTGTTAGCAGCTTGTTCTGCATTACTAGCATTCCGAAATCCCTCTTTTTTGAACCTGGGGTCCAATAAAGTACCCAATCGAGAAGCCGTACGCTCTTCATATGGAAACAATCGTTTTCTGATTCTTTCTATTAAAAACATACATGCATCCTTCCCTTCCGCAGATTTCATTAAGAGGCCATATGTCAGGGGAATTATTAAGGAAATTGTGACTATTTGATCATGCGACCGTCCAAATGGGGATAGTATAGCCTTTGGTCTTGTCAATTTCGTCTGCTGTGAGTGGTGAGGGATACATATCGAGAGTAAAAGTCGACTTTTAGACTTTTCGATTTTTGCCTCTGACCAAAAAGTCGATTTGTAGACTTTTCGATTTTTGCCTTTCATTAAAAAGTCGACTTTTCGATCTTTCGTTTTTTCAAAATCGATTTTCGACTTTGACCAACTGAAGCAAAATCGACTAAAAATTTAATTTTTTTATAAGAATTGTTGTCAACAGATGAAATAAAGTTCTGGAATGTGTAGTCTTTGGGCAATTTCAGCTTTGTGATAATAAACTAAGTATTTATGAAGAAAATCAAAAGTCGATCTTGAAAAGTCGACTTTGCGATTTTCTCAAAGATCAAAAGTCGACTTCGACTTTTAGACTTTTCAATACAAAAAGTCGATTAATCGATTAGTCGAAAGTCGATTTACTTATCCCTAGTGGTGATGGCGCTTTCGTTTGTTTCTAGGATTCTTTCAATCATTTTGAAGGCGCTATTCCATCTAGTAGGTACTTTCTGTATAAGGCTAAACGGCTTTGCTTTACTTTGGGCGTTTTTGAATTTTT
The DNA here is from genome assembly GCF_032173495.1 of Musca vetustissima. Taxonomy (NCBI): domain Eukaryota; kingdom Metazoa; phylum Arthropoda; class Insecta; order Diptera; family Muscidae; genus Musca; species Musca vetustissima. Next base: position 8,856 of record NW_026888246.1, read on the forward strand.
CATATGCTATGGTACTCGACTTAAAGAACGTTACAATGCCCTTGCATTTAGATATGATTTCTTTAACTACTGGTTGGGCTAAACAATCGCGGTGGCAAGATTTAACGTGTGAGCAAAGCATGGCATATTCCTTATTGGTTCACATTCATATGCTTTAAGCATTGTACTGTCATTATCTGTGACGATTGTTACAATTTTTTATGCACATTCCAATCCTCGAATACCTCACTGCAGAATGCAAAACGAAATCATTTGATACAAAGTGGCACGTTACGGTCAAATATCCTTCATTTGCACGGGATGTCCATCCGTCGGTGGTAATTGAGCAATTATCAATTTCGTTTAAAATACTTTTTAATTTCTGTTTTGTTTCGTCATACATTTTAGTCATGTGAACGTACGTGAGGGTATTGCGTGATGGTAGAGTATATCGCGGATCCAAACACCTAACAATCTCTTAAAAAACCCCTGTCCTCCACAATGCTAAATGGCTGGATGTCTGAATATATCATTGCCATTAAGACATAATCAATTTCTTTCATTCGCTGCGAGGTGGGTTCATATTTTGTTGATT